>NC_051228.1:29975496-30275496 GCF_015220715.1 Pygocentrus nattereri | reverse complement strand
TATATATTATATGTGTGTATGTGTAAAATATATAATTTTTTTTTATTATCTTATTTGTGAAAACTTCGGTTTGTGTGAGCATTCCGTCTGATCCACAGGGTGAGGGTGCTGAGCGGTTGGTGTCAGGTTCTGATGACTTCACACTGTTTCTGTGGAACCCAGCAGAGGAGAAAAAGCCTGTTGCCCGCCTGACTGGACACCAGGCACTGGTCAACGAGGTGCTCTTCTCCCCTGACACGCGACTAGTTGCCAGTGCTTCTTTTGACAAGTCTATCAAAATCTGGGATGGCAAGACTGGCAAGTAAGGCATGCAGGGATTTTATGCAAAAAGTAAAAAAACAAAATAACAAATTTACTTTCTTTAATTAACCATCATTTCACATACATTTGATTCTACAGTTAAAAGTATGCATATACACCGTGTGCACAATTATTAGGCAAGTGAGTATTTTGACCATATTATCATTTTTAGGCATATTTTCTAACTCCAAGCTGGATAAATTTGAATGCTTAATGGATTTAAGCATAGCAGGTGATGTGTATCTGTGTAATGAGGGAGGGTGTGGCCTAAGGAGGTCAACACCCTATATCAAGGTGTGCATAATTATTAGGCAGCTTTTTTCTTTAGGCAAAATGGTCCAAAAAAGAGATTGAACTGAATCTGAAAAGTTAAAAATGACCAAAAGTCTCTCAGAGGGATGCAGAACTCTTGAAATTGCTAAGATATTGGGGCGTGATCACAGAACCATCAAACGTTTTGTTGCAAATAGTCAACAGGGTCGCAAGAAACATGCTGAGAAAAAAAGATGCAAAATAACTGTCAAGGATTCGAGAAGAATCAAGCGTGAAGCTACCAGGAGCCCATTATCTTCCAGTTCTGTCCTATTCCAGAACTGCAACCTAGCTGGAGTATCAAGTACAAGATGTTCAGCGCTCAGAGACATGGCCAAGGTAAGGAAGGCTGAAACCCGACCACCACTGAACAAGACACATAAGCTGAACTGTCTAGACTGGTCCAAGAAGAATCTGAAGACAGATTTTTCAAAGGTTTTATGGACTGATTAAGTGAGAGTGACTCTTGATGGACCAGATTGATGGGCCCATGGCTGGATCAGTAACGGGACAGAGCTCCACTTCAAGTCAGACGCCAGTAAGGTGGAGGTGGGGTACTGGTATGGGCTGGTATTATTAAAGATGAGCTGGTTGGACCTTTTCGGGTTGAAGATGGGCTCAAAATCAACTCCCAAGCCTACGGGCAGTTTTTAGAAGACACTTTCTTTAAGCAGTGGTACAGGAAGAATCTGCATCTTTCCAAAAGAATGATTTTTATGCAGGACATGCTCCATCACATGCATCCAAGTACTCCTCTGCATGGCTCGCCAGTAAAGGCATTAAAGATGAAAAACTTATGATATGGCCCCCTTCCTCACCTGACCTGAACCCAACTGAGAACTTGTGGGCAATTCTTAAATGGGAGATTTACAGTGAAGGAAAACAGTACACCTCTCTGAACAGTGTCTGGGAGGCTGTGGTTGCTGCTGCACAAAAAGTTGATCGTCAACAGATCAAGAAACTGACAAACTCCATGAATGGAAAGCTCATCACTGTTATTGAAAAGAAGGGTGGCTATATTGGTCACTAATTTTTTTTTTCTCAGAAATGTTCATGGGAAAGCTTTGAGTTGTTTATAATTCTCACTTGAACAGATGAAAATAAAGTGAGATGGGAAAATGTGTTTTTCATTTAGCTGCGTAATAATTCTGCACCATTGTAGTTGCCCAATAAATGTGCACATACAGATATTCTCCTAAGAAAGCCAAAACTTCACTTTTACTTTCTTAAACATTCATGTTTGAGGTTTATTAACATTTTTGGATTAACTGAGAGCACTGTAGTTGGTCATTAATAAAAATAATCCTCAAAAATAAGACTTGCCTAATAATTGTGCACACAGTGTAAATGAAATCAGCTTTGATATATTAACAATAACCTTAACATTAACTATAGTTACCTTAACGAAAGTCCTTTACTGATTAGTTATTGTAGATTTTAGCCTAATTTATGTGGCTTAAAAGATTGCTTATGAGCATAGTGGAGCAAATACTCAAGTATTTGAATCATCCTGGCCAGCCCTTGTCATGTTTTGTTAATAGCCAGTTCTTCTGGAATTTACAATCACAGTTGTACATAAGTAACCCTGACTATATTATCTCATCATTGCTTTATTTACACATGAAATGTTTAAAGTGTGTTGGTGCTTTTCCAGTTCTTGTAAGCATGTATCTTTTGTGCAACATATCATGGATAATGCAGATATATTCCTGGTATTCCACCTCTCTGCATCTTGTTTTCCATGTCCTACCACACATAATTAACAAGCTCTTCCTAAGTTGTGGTGTGAAACACTAAGATGTGCATAGCATCAAAGAAAGTTTGCCTTATAAATTGATGGGACATTTATATGCATGCATTCCCAGTGAAATGCAGCAGAGGGCACTGAAGTTCTGTTCATGTTCAGTGAGTCCATAATGTGATCGTGGCTTTTTGTGAAACGGAAATTTCTTTCTAGTGTATTTCAGATTTGTCATTATTCTGTTTAACAGAAAATTGGAAATTCATGTTCTGCCATATCCTGCTTGCAGGTACCTGACTTCACTTCGTGGCCATGTGGGGGCCGTGTACCAAGTGGCTTGGTCTGCGGATAGCCGCCTGTTAGTTAGTGGAAGCAGCGACAGCACCCTGAAGGTTTGGGATGTGAAAACAAGCAAACTAAATGTGGATCTGCCTGGCCATGCTGATGAGGTAGGGGTTCAGGAAAGCACATCACATAAAAACCTCTCAAATCATACTCATTCTGTAGTTGGTGTCTTAGCCATATTAGGAACTCTACGTTGGTCTACGTAGAGGTCTACGTTGGCTTTCTCCTCTAATTGCTGCTTTTGCTGCACGCTGTGTTAAACAAATATAGTCCAAGCCCAATACCTTTTTGTTCTGTATGTTTTTTGTTTGTTTGTTTCTCCAAATATCACTGTTGTTTGAGCCTCACACTGAAAAAGAGGCTGCAAGATCCTGGTGAAATCAAATTGCTTTTTTTTTTTTTTTTTTTTTGCCTTCCAGCTTAGTGGATAATTGGTTAGTCAGTACTTGTTTACACAAAAGAACAGTTATGCAGTATGCATTAATCATGTCAAAGGATTTTCATCACATGCTTCTACCACAAGCCAACAAAACAAACCAAAGCAGGATGGCGTTAGAGACGTCCTGAGCATTTTGAGGTTGTGTTTACAAATCGTTCTCGTATGGATGGAGAGATTTCTGAAAGAGCTGCTGGTGTATTTTGAAAATGAAGGGGGGGTGAAAATATGGTTTTAAAAAATGTTTGAGCAAGGCAGAAGTCTCCTACTAAGCTTCAACACTATTCTGTACCTGCACAAGCTACTCAGACTGCAGGGGCATAGCGACGGTTTGGCCTGGATAGGCTGAGCCTGCCAGATTGATCACAGGCCTGCCCAAGTGAGAACAGATTGTTTATTGAGATGATGTTTTTTAAGATAATGCAATTTGATTTGTTTTTTGTGACTGTTGCCACTGTTTTATTGCCAATCAGATTGTTGTGCTGTTGGCCAAGCTCCACCTTCTTTTCTCAGCTCAGTTCATTTATCAGTGTGCCAGTTTTTGAATTTCAAACTCCAGTTGCAGTTCAGAGATATAAATGTGGACGTTTGAAAGTGAGATTCAATCCCATAGAATATGTCCTTTCCGTCCAAATCCGAAAAAAGCATTGTCAGTTTTCTGCCATCATCGGTTTTACTACAAATGTTGAAACGCCCACCTTGGCAATACGTTTTTGCCTTTGATTAGGTTTAGGCTTTTAGGTTAAGTCTGCTATATTGTTTTTCTTCATCTTTGTGCATCTCAGGTGTCTGATTTTATTTCAGCACAGTTTGCTGTGTTTTTTTTCGCCTTTGTATATTTCAGCTGTTTCATTTTTACTTGGCATTAGTTAAATAATGTTGATTTGGCAAACATGCCTGTAGTAAGCAGTGGTACAAATGGTCCAGTTTGTATCATAAACATTGCATCCATTATGTGAATCCAGTATTCTGGTTGATACCATGATATTGTCTAGTGATGGAAGTGTTGGGATAAGCAGTGTGATGACTGCACGGCTGTCAGGATTAGGCTTCAGCGTAATGCAATTACACTGCAGGACATTAGCGTGTTTGGAAGTTGTATCTAGCAAGTTGATCCATCCACCTTTTCATAAGCCTTCCGAAAAATATATTTCTTCTAATACCAATGTCAGACTGTTGGCTTCTACTGCAAAAGCAACTAGAGTAGCACATTTGACAACATCTGCTGGTTGTATGTGGGGTGAGTTTGCCAGGCTTGTCATTTCAATACACAAGTGTTAGCCTTCATAAAGCGTTGTTTGAAGTTATAACAAGGAAAAATGTCCATATGGCAAAATCTGTTGGCTTTAGAATATATCTGTCTACAGCAGCACACGAAAACTGATTTTTGAAAACTTTAATTTTTCTCATAGTGAAGTCAACTTTGAACCAGAGTTCCTATTGAGATGTTGATTAAGTATTTGCCTTGCCTGTGGTCAGGCTTATTTTAGATTTGACCTTAGTTTATAAAATACAAAAGAAGAAAATGGGCAGTTGTTAAACAAAATTTAAACTTTGCTGGCTACATTTAAGACTATACTAAGTATGATGTGTGGTGGCAGGTTTTCGCAGTAGACTGGAGTCCTGATGGTCAGAGAGTGGCAAGTGGCGGGAAAGACAAGTGTCTACGGATGTGAGTGATTATTTTACCTACTGTTGTGTTTTCAACCTTTTACATGCATATGCACATACTCAAAGGAATGTTAAACCACCTGGTTTGAACACCTGGTATGTCTATTCTTCTTTCTCCCTGCAGATGGAGGAGGTAGTTGACGGTCTTTGTCTTTCCACTACACAATTATCAGCCAATCAGGTGCCTCACTGCCCCAGCCTTCTTCATCCAGTGGCCCACCCCTCAGGATGACGGACAGCTGTGTTGCTCTGAGAAGCTTTAACCTAATCACCCAGTGCCCTCACATGCACTGCGTGACCTGGGAGGACATATGCAATGCTTACGCACATGACTTGTGCCACAGTAGCCCAGAGAGAGAGGGAGAAGCACAAGATCTTTCATGACGTCTTTTTGGCTTTTCTTAATGAAATTGTGCAGTGCTAACTCATTTAAATAAGCACCCAGCAGACTTGGTCCAATCTCTGTAATCCCTCCCCCCCGCCCCACACACGCTGCTTGTAATTATTTAATCCCAAACAACGAAACAGGTTTTGTGCAGTCTGTTCTACCCTTGAGAGATTCCCTCCATTCATAGAGACTAGCAAACTGAGAAGCTCGTAAAGTGAATTTAATGACTTCCATGTTGTAACTCCACTCTTTGGAAGGTGTAAAAATAGAAGCTGACACTAGGCTGTAGTGGTCATTAAGCACTCTGGCTATTTCTGACTCATAAAAACAGTTGTAGTTGTTTTGCCCTTGGTTAACCAGAAAATCAGATTTTCCCCATAAATCTATGTAGACAAAAAATAGCCGGACTTGTTCAGTTTGTCTATAAACGGTCAAATCCAGTTACGGAAAAAAAAATTAAAAATAACCTATGTGTTAGATTTTTGGTCAGTGACAGTGACCTCAAAATGTTTTTGGACATTTGTTCCATACTTAAAAGACTATTTAGTTAATTGTGTTAAGAGGTTGCTCACCAACAGCACTGTAAGGAAAAAAACAGCCCCAGACCTTGCCATTTTCGCCTATTTTACAGTACCCATGCTGCAATCTGGTTGGAATTCTTCTCCAAGCTTTCACCACACAGTCTACCTTCATGTTGATATTGGGCTAGAAGTGTCTTTTTCATGGACTAAAATATAATTTTGTCATTTGGAAAATTAACTGAAGGAACCATTAACAGTGATGTGTTTGAAGTGTCAGAATACTTTTTGGGGCTACTGTATTCCAACATTGATGATTTGTCTATGCTGATAAAAGGTGAAGAAGGTGAGGTGAAACTCGAGTTATGCCCTTCTCTTTTTTTTTACATGTTATGTGTCAGGACTGGGGCTGGGCAGATTGTCCTTACAGGATATCCTTAGAGATTTAGTAGAAGACTGCAGAACATAGGCTGCTTATCATTAATGCCAATAAGACAGTATGTATTTTGATATCTTTTATATTTTATTGTTTTGCATTTTTCTGTCTTTCATTTGAGGAAAGGACAAACATTTGGCTCACTATGAATGAACTGCTAGTATTATTTATCCATCAACAGCAAAATAAAAACAAGCTCACACACAAACTTGAACATAAATGACATGGAAACACTGAGATCGTACAAAACCATCATATACGCATATAAACCATTTTCCACACCTTAAATAGATTTCAGTGCAACAAATAGAAAAATGTAAGCCATGTGAATACACATAGTGGGAGCAAGGGAACTGTGTAGCTTTGTTCTAATCTTTTGGTTTTGCCACATAAGTGCATTCAAACGAGTAAGAGCATGGTGGTGAAGACACTTGCATGGTTTTAATTAAGTGAAAAAGTGCAACTGTATGATACGTCGGTATGCTAGGCAGAAACTTCAGCAATACATTGTGCATTAAAACACCACATATGAGCTTTGTTTTCTTTCCTCCCTCTCATGCTCTCACTCTGCTGTATAAAGCGTGCAGATACAGATGGCGGTATAATCCAATGCTCTCAGCCAGGGGTCAGGGTAAGATTCTCTCCATTTGAGTGACACAGCCAACTGTGTCTGTATAGTCCACTGTTTCTCTATAGAGCTAGCTGTTAACCCTCTTCAGTCAGTCCTCCACACTTGGTTCAGAAGCTTCACAACCTCCTCGTACAGGACAAAGACAATGGCTACATCCAGACACACCCGGCCTAGCCGTGGGACCGTACCTTTGTAGAACCTGTAGCATGGAGAAAGCCAGGTTAGATGGCTGAAATGGGTCATTTATTGGTGTTAAAAAGATGTAAACAGGTATGAGTACTAAGATGAGGCATACGCTTGAGGGCCCTCGTTCTTTAGTATCTGGAAAGCACAGTCTAGAGTGTTCTTGTAACGATGGGCTTCCAAACCCTACAACAGGAAAGAATCACCAACAATTTACATAATGACAAAGCAATAGCTTTAAAAAATGTTAACGGTCGAGAGATGTACCTGCATTCTGGTCTTCACTACATCCAAAGGCGTGTTCCCAAACACGCTTGCTGCACCTGCAGTTGCACCAAACATGGCTGTGACTAATGGATGCATGTCACGCCTGGGGTCATCACCTAGAGAGAAAGCCAAGAACATTATGAGTTGCTATTTGTTCTGCATAAATTTTACAATCCATTATTAGTCCAGTGAGTCCCTTTCTTCTTACCTTTGTACCAATTGCGTAGAAGGTTCATGACATAAAAGCGTATAGCTTGATTAGTCCCCTGTTTCAGCACTGTAGCAGTAAGCCCCTGGTATGTCCCCCGAACCCCTGCCAATACAGGAGATATGACATTAGCTAGCTATCCCAGCACAGTTTTAATGAGTATTTAATTACTGTATTTGTCATAGAACCTAGCTGCGGTAGCAGGTAGAAAACTCCATGTGTTTATTTTATGTTTGCATGTGTCCTAAATACTTTGTTGACATCTAAATGGAGATTTGGTGACCTTAAAATGTTATCTTCTTCTGCAAGTCACCAACTGTGATCCTTGTAGAAAAATGTTTGCCGCCTGAGCCGTCCTCCTCACTAAACTTCTTACCTACTGCCTTTACAGTGGATATGGGCATTTTCAGGTGTGTAGCTATTTCTGTAGTCACTCCTGATTCATGAAGGTCATCACACTTTTGTCTTGTTTCATTTGTGTATTATCTAATCTTCCTCCTGTTGATGAATGACTAAGGGAATCTGGCCTTTGAGTCACCTGATATTTTTATCCTAGTGAAAGAAGAAGCCATGGACGGCTGAGTTCATGAACACTAAGTAGAAGTTTAAAAAATGAAATATAATTGGTTAAATTTTGTTCATCTCGATGGGTGCCAACTGTCACGCAGGATTTTGTTTACAAAAAAAGGTTTCTCTTTGAATTCTGAATGTTAAAGTGTGAGATTTAACTACGTTACCACAGAGGCATATATCCAGGACTCTTTATTATTATTATTAATAATAATATTTATTTATAATGATATATAATTAAATATTTATTAATAATTATGAAGCCACTTTATTTTTAACACTATGCATTATTGAAGCAGAGAATATCTCTGACAATATTGGTGGCAAGTTAACTCCCAACTCAGTAACAGCTTTTTAACTCCGCTAAATTACACTTTGTGAAAGTACCTTGATCTCGGATGATTTCACGCACACCGTGGAAGAAGCCTCTGTAACGTGGTTGAAGAGAGCACTGATCGTGGATTAACTTCACCTGGAGCAAGGTCAAAATAAGTTTCTTTTTTGTTTATTCTCATCTTATTTTCCCCAGAATGTTTGAGCATATTTCAACAAGCATGTAATTTGCTCTTGGTACAAAAATGTCATATTGCGGAGATTTGTGAACATTATCTCTCAAGTTATTCATGCAATAACCAAATTTGTCTAACCTTTAGCGTTTCCATTGGACAGACCACTAGAACTGCTTCAGTGATGCCTGCCCCCAGCCCACACAGCAAACTACGAGTGTTATCAAGGCGACCAGTATCATCTCGCATTGGGTTGCTCAGGACCTCGAATGTGCCAAACCTGGTGTATAATGACCACATAGGAGGGATGAGAAAAAAAGGTGCTCCGCAAGTAAGTGTTGAGTTGCTCGTTCCTAATTTTGGGAAGCATTTCAAACTCTTACCGAACTGCAGACTTGGGGATGGAGCCATAAAGCAGTGAGCTTAGGCCCCTATACAGCCCTCTCAGTCCATGATCCTGAACAGTCAGTCTCACACAGTCCCCTAAGCACACATTCACAGTTTACAATCCTTATTTTGAACATCTGGCTGACAGATTTTAAAGCCCCAGTCAGCAATCACCCCAGGGCTGTAGGTGTAGCAACTGTTCACTAAATAAAATCAAATTTAGTCCTACTGTGATCTGGATCTGGTTTAAGCAAATCTTGAATGGGGCTTTTAAAAATGTGGCATGTTATGACTGGAGCTTTGACTGAGGTACTGAAACAAACTAGGCTGGGATTCTCCTCACCTATCCCTCGGTATCGAGGGGGGTTGGCCCGCTCATCCAGCTGCAGCTGGGTCTTCACATACTCGGTTGGGAAGGTAATGCAGATCTCAATACCTCCTGCAATACCACCTATACAGAGAGCAAAGATTATAATTAACAAACACAGCAAAGCAAAAAGGCCAACTTAAATGCACACCTGTTTTTGTCACTGTGAAGTACCTACATTTCATTACCAGGCAATTATGTGAATATCTTTTTAAACTCACTCTTATCTGAGTCAGCACTGGACCATCTGTGTAATTCTTGCCTTTTACTCTTAGCTAGGACTCAGGTTTATGATCTATGAGATTTGAAAAGGTTTGGTTCACTTTTAGGGAAGGTATAACAATGTTTTTGTTGTTGCTGTTTGTTTTTCACAACGTCATTGTCATCTGCCATAGATGGGATGTCCCGCCATGACAGCACTGGTGATGATGATGATGATGATGACAGAAGGCTAACGGTTGCTAGCTAAGGCAATGCAGGGCAGGTCACCGTCAACAGTTAGCCAGCTCGCTAATGTCGTTAGCTTTAGGCTTTCAGTCCCTAAATCTTACCATACGCAAAAAAATGTACTGGAGTGTGTGAAAAGAGTACTAAATTGACTACAATGACACCCTTGCCACCGCTGCTCAACGTGAAAACAGACATTTGACCCAGTGCTGCGTCTCACAGGCGCCAATGTTGTTGTGCGGTCAACCACAGAAGTAACTGTAGTTCGGCTAGCAGAGCCTGTCTGCACCGTGAGCATT
The DNA here is from genome assembly GCF_015220715.1 of Pygocentrus nattereri. Lineage (NCBI taxonomy): Eukaryota > Metazoa > Chordata > Actinopteri > Characiformes > Serrasalmidae > Pygocentrus > Pygocentrus nattereri. The sequence continues at coordinate 30,265,484 of NC_051228.1, read as the reverse complement.
TACCTGCGAGAATAGCCTTTCCCGGGTGAGTGACCTTTCTCCCACCTACAGCGGCAGCCGCTAAACTCCTCTTTCCCGCACAGATATGGTGAATTGGTGCGAACCTGTTCGCCACGACTCCACCAGCGCTGCTTGCTAGACCTGACGGCGGAATCGAGGTCAGCGCTGCAGGATGCTGCTGCGATTTGCATCCCTGTCTCAAAATCGCATCTTTACACGGCCCATCCGAAACAGAGAACGGCTTGTACAAAGACGACATTTTCGAGCAAGTTCTAACCGCAACCAAATAAATTAACACGCGTTCTCTCACCGATCTTTGCCTGTCCAATGAGGCAGAGCCAACACAATCACTGACCGACCACTCTATGGCGTGGTGGTGTGGCGCTCATGAATATTAAAATAAGTGTCACGAGACCGGCTCAGCCATTGGTTCAGACGTATGGTTTGGTTAATTTATTCATATAGTCCACCTACTTAATATTAAGAGCCTCTCTCCGCCAATGGCATGGAGCATAGCTGCAGGTCCTGCGCTGGCACGATGTTTGCTACGAAGCATAGGATTGGTCAACATCATGAGAATTAAAATAGGATTGTACAGAATATAGAGCATCTATATTCACGAAAATAATACAAACAAATTTGGGAAGCAATGACTTTTAAGTATATACTGTCTTTGTCGACTGACTATGTCGTTCTTTTAAGCCTTACTCTAATATATGTTTATAACTCTATATATACCAAACCAAATGACTGGGTATATTAAAATTTTGTTGTTGCCTTTCAGACTAAGATTCACTTTAAATGTATTTAGTCTACCAAATGTTTTGACCTTGATTAATGTTTACGTGAATCCAGGTTGGTACCTGTGCCCAATCCAGTTCACCTGCTGTCAGGACACTTTAAAATTCCAAATTTAACGGAATCCATGGGAGCTAAATCTAACTGTCATTTCTCCTGTTAAACATAAACCGCTACAACTGAAGCCGCTTTAGGTTTTGTCCTCATAGATGAGAGACCAATAATGTTTTGTTCTTATGATGGCATTTTGATAGCAAAAGTTTATCTGTGTTGACATAACGTTAGCTAATGTTAGACCACTCTTTGACAGTTTAACCAACCAGGATAATTTAGCTAACGCTAGCCATAGTTAGCTTAGCTGTCGTAGTATGTAATACGTAAGTTAACCCTGATGGTAGTTGTTTTCGTTTGGCTGTTTGAAAAAATGGTGTAATAGCAAGAAAAGCTCATATAATGTCACGGTAAGTAAGTACGGTAAGTACTGTGAAGTCCTCTTAACTATATAGATGCACTTTGTAGTTTTACAATTACAGACTGTAGTCCATCTGTTTCTCTGCATACTTTGTTAAGCCCCATTTACCCTGTTCTTCAGTGGTCATGACCACAGAGCAGGTATTATTTGGGTGGTGGTTCAGTCTCAGCACTGCAGTGATACTGATGTGGTTAAGCGTTAGTGTGTGTTGTGCTGGTACGAGTGGATCAGAGGCAGCGGTGCTGCTGGAGTTTTTTTAAACAGCTCAGCTGCTGGGCTGAGAATTGTCCACCAACCAAAAATGTCCAGCCAACAGTGTGCTGTTACCACTGATGAAGGACTAGAAAATGAATTACAGGTGAGCCAGTGTCTCCGAATTTACATCTACAGTACTGTGCGAAAGTCTTAGGCACCCAAGACACATTTTCAAAATCTATTTATTTGGGTAGTTTGTGTTTATTTGCTGAGAAAAATTGGTAATATTTGAATAAACAAAATGTATAGAATATTAATTAATAATGATATATATCTATCACACATGTTAGTGTGTATGTTTAACAACTTTCAAACCTCTCCTCGAGTAAGCCCTGGTTTGACCAAACAGTGCTTCAGTAAATTGTGCTCATGATGTCATTGATGATATTAACAAGTCTCTGTGGTGGCTGTGAAGGTGTGAAGGCAAAACATCCCTCAGATAATACTCAGGAAATGAAAGGCTTATTTCATAAAATGTATATGATCACATGTGAACACAAACAGATAGATGATCTGCACTTCTTACAGAATCTCTGTTTATTTCAGTGACCTACACTTCTAGAAATAGAAATAATTAAATGACACCTACTTTTATTTCAAAGTACTGTGCCATTTTTGCAATAAGTAATTCTGATTAGATAGATCTTGCTTCCTGTGGATAAAATTCTGTTATTTTTGGTTCTTGAGCTTCAAGAGCTCTCACACTGAGGCACAGGTACAAGTAACATGACAGGCAGTGATTGATCGACAAGGGATGGATGGATTTACAATTTATTTTGACATCCTTTCTGACTCATGCTTAAATGTCGGCCTTGTTGGTTGTCACTGAGTCATAAAATTGGATAAACGATGGCACGGCAACTAGCTCTGCCTCAGTGAAGTCTCTGTACATATTGTGCCTTAGCTTTTTCTATGTGTTTTTTTTTTTTTACAGTGTAGATCCTATCCTGGCCCAGGAAAATTTTGGAATACGTTCTCAATCAGGCCAAATCATCCTGGAATAAAACAAACAAACTATGCTGTCATAAACAACTAAACAGGCCCATATTTTGAGGTTTCTCAGAGTAGGAGGGCTGATTTAAAATCAGAGTACTCTCGTATTTATGACTTTACTGACAGAAACAGATCCTAATTCAACACTCTTAATACGAGAAGCTTTGTGAATATGAGCCCAGCTGGATTGAAGTAGTTCAAATGCAAATGTCGGAATTTACTCCACAAGCAGGATTAGTTGCAGTGGTGGACAGTAACTGTAAGTAAATGTAATTCCTTACTGTACTTAAGTAGTTTTTTCGTGTATCTGTACTTTACTCCACTACATTTCAAAGTCAAATATCTTTTTACTCCGCTACATTTTGAGAAATCTGTCGTTCCTTTTGGTTTTTGTGTGTATAAAAACGTAACATGTCAAAACAAAAGAAGTTCAAAGCAATAGCACCAATCAGGGCCCAGCGGTCACTTTGTTCTGAGCTTGTTTTGACCTGTTGGTCATACCAACCCAGTGCAAGCACACGGTTCAACGTCAGTGCAGCAGCGTAAAAATTTGGGAGAACATACCTCCCTAAATGATGAACTAACCTAACTTTGTGTAAATAGACCACAGTATAGAAACATGTACACATATGCAGTCGTGACTGGCATGTTTCTTTTTTCTGAATTCATACAAACACTCCGGTTTCCTCCCACAGTCCAAAGACATGCAGTCAGGCAAATTGGACATGCTACATTGCCCCTAGGTGTGAGTGTGTGAGTGACAGTCTGTGTCTGTCTGTCTGCCCTGCGATGGACTGGCGACCTGTCCAGGGTGTATCCTGCCTTCCGCCCAAAGACTGCTGGGATAGGCTCCATCATCCCCCCGCGACCATGACGGAGAAGCGGCTTAGAAAATGGATGGATGGATGGATGGATGGATGGATGGATACAAACACTTTCATTTTATAGTAAATTAGTTTCGGTTAGTTTATGTTTATGAACAGAGGCCTACAGATCAATACAGTAAAGGAAAACCTCTTTGTGATCCTGAGTTTAAAGCCAGTTTTTATTCAACTTGTAACTAATTTCTAATCTTAAACTGAAACTTTGCTTGTGTGTAAAAGATTTCAGAGCCACTCGGTTCTACCTGATGGAAACTGTTTACCTTCAGTGTTTTGTGCTTATGATCATTTTAATAGACGTCAGCGTCACTAATTAATGACGTTCTATTAAAAGACTGGTTTACCAAGAGAGACGCTGGAGGATTTTCACCTAAAATGAGTTCATGAAGCGAGTCTTGTTATAAAAATGATGACTCTTTTAGTACTTTTACTTTTGATACTTAAGTACATTTGAAGGCAAAACCTTTTGTACTTTTACTCAAGTGGAGGTCTAGAGTAAGGACTTTTACTGGAGTAATATTTTACCTTGGGTATCTCTACTTTAACTCAAGTACATGATTTGTGAGCTTCGTCCACCTCTGGTTAGTTGTAATAGGCTGAAGGTCAAGTTGTAACCATTGCTAGAAAATTCTTATAAAATAAGGCAAACAATAAACAATTACAATTTAATACTGGTTTATGTTGTTTGAACCAGACAATGTTTCCAAAAAAAGACATAAAATATGTATAAATAAATAAGAACATGCATTAAAATAAATATAATTAGTTAAAACAGTGGCCTTTTTGACCACAAATTAAGAGCAAATATCAGCATGATAAAATATATACATTCATATTTTATGTGTTTATACATGCATGTTTTATTTATATTATGTTTGTAGTGTATTTTTAAAGAATCTGTGCAAAAAGTAAAAATTTTAATTTATACAAGGGCGATATGGTGTTCTTTCATTGTTTGGAAGGCTTAGCTGCAACACTACATTAAAACTAATCCTACTGTGTGAGCTGTACTCTATCCTGGTTACTTTAGCCTAGTCTCTTGCTTTAAATTGTTTATTGGCTTAAAAAATGTCCTACTACTGTGAGTACTGGACTATGGGCTATGTTGAGTTGAGTATGGGCAAAATTAAGTTATTAAACTGATCCATAAAGCAGATGTCAAGAAAAGCCCAGGCTTTCAAGTGAACCAGGCATTCACACATCAGCCCCAGCTCATATTACTCATCATCTAGATGCTCGTGACAGTTGTTCAGCTCCAGAATCAGTTTCTTCTCAAGATGTGTATTTGGAGGTAAAGTATCAGAGTGGAACTTTCAGAGCCTTCCAGGGCTGAATAATTTCTAGAACCTAAAAAATACAGTTCTCTGTAGTTTTATTTCAGAGAATCATTGCTTGTTGCATTTAAGCACATTGTAGTAGCATTCTTGTAACATTAAGATATGGTTAGAAAAAAAGACACCTGTGGAAAATTATCCAGTTAGATTTCAAATCCAATAGGGATGCTAGAAATTAGCCTTAAAAGGAGCAGTGTATGAGATTTAGGAGGATCTATTAGCAGAAATAGAATACAGTATACAAAGCAATTTTCATTAGTGCATAATGGCCTTTTTCATTCGTTTAGAGTGAGACTTTGCAATCTATGTAGGATCGTATGCATACCTGTGCATGTTGCTACAGTATCCCAGAACGGACAAACCAAGCGCTGGTTCTGGTGAGTGCCTTTCACATTTTGTGTTTTACATTGAAGTGGCAGATTGAATTTGATGGTGCAAAAGCACTGGCTGGAAGATATTCGTATATAAAACATGAGGTAGGATATTTTCATGACTCAATCTTATCAAAAATAGTACAAGGCTGAAATCAGCATCCTATTTGGCAGCTTTTTGTTCTTTGTTTTGAATTTTTCTCTTTCACCTTAAATGGTGCATTAGTTACTTTCTGGTGCTGACGTTCAGCTTCTTCAGGTGGCGAATGTCAGAAAATGTTACCTACATTTAAAGAATAGTCAGGATATTTGGATAGGTTAAAACACCTTATTGTAATTAGTTTTATTAATCTGAGTCTTTACTGAATTAAAATCAAAAGCAGATTAAAACACTGTACTAATGATATTCATATACCTGGTAGGATAAATTGTGCCGGCTAACACTTTTTGTGTAGTGAGAAGTTTAAAAACCCACATTTTGACAAGAAATTAATCACACCTATTATTTGGCAAATTGAAATACAGTCAAAAAAAACATGATGGCCACCGTACACTTTTGGAAAGGGACAGGAGATTCAGTTGGTTGCAATCTAGAACCTCACAGCTAGAGGTTACACACCGCTCCTTTAATATGATCTGTGAGGGTTTTTTTTTTCTCATAGAAGTGACAGCTATGCCCACATTGATCGCCTAGCACTTGTAGTCACAGTTTGCCACTGTTGAGTATAGTATGAGAATGCATCTGCCTGCCCATCTCCTGCTGACACATGTACTGTGGCAAGAAGTTGCCGAAAGTAGGTTTGGCATTCTAGTCCTGCTTTGCAAAGTAGTGGTGGTACATCAGCAAGACTTGGCAAGTCAGGCTCTTTGCCAGGTACCATATGAACACCTATCTCAAACACACATCAGAAAGATAGGCTCAACCCCTATGGCTGTACTTCTGATCTGGTCTACTCTGGTTCTTGCCTTTCCTCTCTTTCCATTCTTTTTTCTTGTTCTCAATCTCTTCATCCCTCTTCAAATCCACCTCATCAGTCTCAGTCAGTCAGTCAGTTCTACTGATTAGGTGCTCTTCAGAGATGCCCTCCACACCAGGGCCAGAATTCTCTATTTTACAGGGTCACCTGGGTTCAGCGGGTAGCTTTTGTGTATAACTCACACCTTATGATTAGATCTTCATTTTAACCTTGGCTTCAAGGTCCCCTAGTTTTCATATTCCAGTTAGTTGAGGTAGACATAAGATAGAAGTTTTGAATTTAGAGGTGCGCACAATGAGCTCTTCCTATGACAGGGCAGCTTATCTTTGAATGTTGTTGGGGAGGGGGGGTGGATTTAAAAATAGTTTATTTAAAAATGTACGCCCAATAAATCTCAAAGCACAGATTCACTGGTATAAACACCAGGCAAAAATGCACTAGTGGTTACAATAATGAACTATAAGTTAAACATATTGTATGTTATATCATATATTAGTTGCGATGTTGTAAATACACTTTAAACTGTAAACAGTAATGACAGAGCATTTATTACATTAAAATATGTTAATGTTACAGAATATGAAATAATAAAAGAAGTATCATCCCTGATTCACACATAAAGTGATCGACTGACTTTGATCACATCAACATTGCATGTTGTATTGAAAGTTTTCATATCCTATTAAGATTTACAATACAGTGCTCAGGTAAAGCATAGTATATTAAAATGTAGTAAATTACAGAGTATTAACGATTTGGTCTATCTTCCTAACCGTGTCAAAATCTTTTCATTAAACAGACAGGAAACAACATACTGTACAAAAAAGACAAAATGATTTTATTCAAAGGTTCAGACTGACCACCAAGATACAGCATTCATTTAGATAAATCAATAGTAAATTATTGGTTGTAATTCATTTTACAAATCAAGGCACTAGTACTGTCTAACAAAGCTACCCAGCTCAAGTTTGCAGAAGCAATACAAGAGCAGACAGTTTTAAAGTAAAAAAAATAATAATATTAATAAATGCTTATGTGTACCCAAATTACATGCCTCAGACAGGTTTGCTTCTGATCTAACAATTAAGCAAATCATAAACCTGACCCCTCTCCGCTTGACATTTAATTTTACGCATCCTCTTTCTGGCCTTCAAATAACAGACATTTTTCCTGTGAAGAAAGGGATAAGAGAGAAATTAAGTGAATGGATAATACGTTTACAAAATGGTTTGTTCATGTTGTTAATGTAGGCCACATCGGTGCAGTTACCCTTCCCTCACTCTCTGATTTTACAAGGCTTTGTGAAATTTCATGAGGAGCGCATGTGTTTTTTTACCTCATGCCAGCGTAGTGTATCAAGTCGAAGCCCCAGATGGCAATGTGGGCAACTGGTAAACGATTCTGTATCCTCCTCATATGCCTCCCTTTTCATCTCTTTGGGACCTTCGCTGTCCCATAGGGGGAAAGGTATGGAGTGTGAGGAGCGTGCCACTCCAAAGTGAGGCCTTGGGTCCTTCTGGTAGCTCATTCGCTCACCACTATAGGGTAATGTTGAAGCCTCATTTTCTAGCTGGAGCTGCAACAGAATATTAGGAAGACAGCACCATCTAGGGGACATATGCAGAAGTGACACTTGGTATTTTGTATTGCAACTTCAGGTACATAATTTACAGCGGGCTAAAATGGTTGAAACAAGATACTGAAGTCAAGGTAGGACACTGGAACCCAATCTTGAATGATAAAGCAGTTCCAAAATGGACAGAAAAAACAGGTCAGTTATCTATTGTAATGAGCTCTACCAGACATAAAGTGCCACAGTACCTGGGGTAAACTCAGCTCCTCCATAGGAAGGGATTTCATGCAGTACCAACAGAGCTCCAAGGAGATTCCTAAAGAATAATTTCAGCATGAATACAACACCCTGCTTCCAAATAATCTGGAATGTACGTTCACATTCATGGCAGTGTGAGAATCAAAACAGTGCTGATAGTAGCATTTGAAAGTTTCATTACTGCTATATGTATGTTTATGATCTTCTCAGATTAATGAAGTTCATAGGACATAATAAAAAGAAAACATTAAACAGCCCACACTTTTGTGATAGTACGATAATAGGTAGATATATACACTCTGTGTTTATAGACATGCATTCATAGGCTCTTACTACATTTGGGTACTGTATCTCTTCTAGCTTAGGCTGTTCCTGTGGTTGTTCACCTGGTTGTAGCTGTTCTCCATATTCAGACTGGTCATGCTCTGCCTGAAGCTGTTCCTGTAGGTTAGTTTCTACATGTGTTAGGAAGTCCCCCACATTGCAGCTCTGGTTAATGGCATGACAAAAATAGAAAAGAATACAAAGTGTGATTCACGTGAATGTAAAAATGTAGGAACTGTTGCAGATAAAGATGTCCTACAGCAAAGATTGCATTTATGGTAAGACATTTTTATTCTCTAACAGCATGGTTCTTTGTGTCCTGACCTGATTCTGCTTATCCTGCTGTGTGGGATACTCCTCAGTAGCCTGGGAGGTTGGCAAACTGTCTGTCTGTATCTCACTTTGTGTGTGCATTTTAGAGAGAAAGCAGGAAGTACACATCAGACTTAGTAGTATGTAATCTCCTGATCATATCCATTTACATTCTTAAAAAAAGGCTTTTTCTAGTCAAGTAATCTTGTATCAGCAGTGTGGTTCACCATGCAAGTCAGTTCTGTAGTATCTAATAGTTAAGACTTTTCCTCCCAATGAGACGTCATCAGTGAATCCAGCTTTGAATTGCATTTAAAGAGGCTTGCCTTACAAAACAGCCAAGACACCTAGAACCCTTGCTTTGTCCAAAATGCCTGCCATTAAAACACACATTTAGACCTGTCTACTCACCCCATGCAGGCTGCCTGGGCACCCTCCAAGCTGCCGGCCATTCCACCGACCACTGCCTGTCTGGGTGGTAGCACCTGCTGTTTGTTTTTCTGTGTTCTCGCTTTCCACGAAACGGAAACCTTGACCGTTCAATAATGGATGAGCCTGAATGGCTCACAAGCAGGTTCGCTGTAAAGAGTAAGCGAAGGCCAGCTCGGGTGTCACCCCATGGCTGGCACACCATGTCAGCAATATGGGCCACCCTGTAGAGGTACAAAGACCACTGAGAGATAAATGAGTTTATCTGCTTCAGTAGAATCCATGTAAGCCTCAAATAAATAATGCACTGGTGATGTTCCTCGGCAGAGACTTATCAGCATTTAATTACTTAGATAAGTTTCTTATTAACATTTCTCACCTTGTGTGTAGATTCTGCCATGCATTGAGGGGTGGGACCACATAAGTGCTCGTATCTGTACATGCAATTAGATTTCCCTCACTCTCTCGCTTTCTCTCTGTTTTGTGCAGTGGAAATGTTCAGTGGAGGCCGAGCGTGAACGTAAGTGCTTATGACTGTGCAGTGAGCTCATTAGTGTGGAGGTGGCCCACCACTTTATGGAGCTGTTGGATACGTACTTACACAGGGTGAGTCACTCAAAGCTTCACCTCCATTCTCTCTTTTACTCCCTCCCCTTTCTCTTTCACTCCATCAATTTCTAACCCTCTTCACCTCTTCCTCTCCCCCTTTCAGCGCTGCCTCCGGCACAAACAGCATCAGTGGGGAAGGGTGGATTAAGTGGTAATGCTGTTGCTTCGCTCCACAGTTTTCACTATTAACCTTTTTGCAGGTGTTCCTGACACAGTGATGATAATGATTTGGCTGCGAAATGCACACGAAGTGAGCTTGAGAGAAGCTGGTGCTATGGTGTGTGTGCATGTGGGTCTGTATAATTCCTTCAGGACACTTTCTACTTGTTCCATTTAGAAATGGGTTGTTATCAATGAAAACTGTCAAATTAATCATTTATTATAACAGACCGAGTTTAATTTTCACTGCAGTAGGTTAAATGTTCCATGTCTTTGTATATTTACAACATTATAACAGAAACATGACTGGCCTCTAGCAGCAAGCTGGTGGCTGTAAACACTGCCATTCTTTCCAAGCTTTTGATAGGATTTGACACAGTTTTAACACAAAAGGCTCAGACTGTCGCTGTATGCATTGTACTGGGATACAATAACAAAAACACATTGCTATACATTTGTGCATGATGACACAAACACATTTAGAAGAGCAGTAAAGTTCAAAGCACAATGAATAGCCTGATCTGCATTTGCAAAACAACCTGTTTACTTCTGCAAGGAAGCTCGGAGTGCACTCTGGAGACAAGCAGAGAAGCAGCAGCTCCTGCACAGGCAGGGGAGATGATAATTATACTGTAATTATCATCATGTATAAAGGTTTGGCGTATAAAAGAAGATCAAGGGGATATTATTGCAATCTCATGGAACTCTGAATGATTTGGCTCAATTATTACTAATCAGTCAAATGTAGGGAGTGAGCAAGTTGTTTTTTAGTCACTGGGAAAGTTTGAGTGGAGAGTGCTTTGGCCATTTTCAAGCACTGCCGTATGCTGGTTGGTTGACTTGGTAGAGTGCATCATCAGAGCTGCTTCCAGTACTGCGTATGACTCAGTGTAATTATCTGTCTGTTTTTATATCTGAAGTATCTGTGCCTCTGCCGTCATTGCCTTAGACGATGTTTTTGTGAGCTTGATTTTGCACAGATGTATGTGTGGTTGTGCGTGTGCAGCTGAGAGTGAGTGATGAGTGAGTAAATGCAACAAATTGGCATGGGTGGAGACACTGTGTACGCTGAAGGTTTGCTACAGTTTGTATGTAAAACAACTGGTGTGTGTCCATGAGCGCATACCAGCATATATGTGCATTTGTGTAGGCTTTAAATGGTTATGTCACCATTTACAGTAATTATTGGCATAATGTAACAGACTCTTATCATACCGCAGTGGAAATGTTCAGTGGAGGCCGAGAGTGAATGTAAGTGCTTATGACTCACCGGCATCCTTTGACAGAGGCTCAATGGTACTACTTTCCTCTCTGCTCAATGATAGATCTGCTCTCATCACGGCTCACTGAAGGGCTTCTGCATGCCATCAAAGAGGAGAAAGACAGAGTGCAGTCAAGGACTGTGTTTCAGAAGCTGATTTACTCGCTGAAAGAAGTACCATCCCATAGTTGGTGGTCATCTGAACTTAAATTGAGTCAATTTGCAGCTGTTTAACTGCTTGTAGCAACTTTCTAGAAGCTTGTTTCAAAAAGGACATTAACACAATATTTTGTTTATTACCCTAAACCAAAGGTTTTAAACTCATCAATAACAGTTCACAGTTTACATCAGGCTACAGATGACATGGAAATTAAGTAAATTTTCATCACTAAATCTATAAATAATGGCACTTTGGTGTCATGACAGTAACACTGAAAGAGGATAAATCAAATGTCACCCGTTTCACCCAGTGGGTGGTTGCATTATTTATGAATATTATGCACACTACATTATGACAATAGATGTCCATTTGCACAATATTACTCCTTTCGAAGGTCAAAACGATTCTTCTACATTTAATAACAGAGCAGTCTTTCATATCTGAAAGGCTTTTGAGTTATGGACTGTATCTGTGAGTGCATGGGTGTATGCGTGGGTGTGAGTGTGCATATGTTTGGTGGGGGAGGGCAGGTGGGTAACTGCACTGATGTGAGAGTTGGGCTCTCTTGCTTGGGTCCCTACATATGGGCACCAAACATTTTATGTGCCAAGGGTGTATGAGTGTGCGGGTGTTTGTGTCCAGTGTGTGAGTATAAATCTTAATGCTTGGGGTTCTGCAGTGGTGCATGGCAGTAGATGACTCACCCGTCAATCATGTGACTCATTAATCACTGCAGCTCTCTCTCTCCCTCTCTCTTTCTCTCTCTCTCAGCCCACCCCTCTCTTTAGGTTCCAGCATGTCCCCATACTTATTCCTGTCACATCATTGTCCTTTTTACATTCCAGTCTCTTGCTCTCACTCTGCATTTGTGAATGCCTTTTAAATATACACTCTTTCATGTCTCCCCATTCTACTGAATGCAATGATAGTCAATCGGTCTGACAAAATGGAGGAGTATTTTTGAGTATTATGCGATTTTTAGAGTCAGGGTCTTTTATCTTGTTTAATATGTATGTTTAGAGGCAGCCGTGTTCCAAAGTTACTCATTTTGTTCTTCACTAATTTCCCCTTCAACTGCCAACTCCTGACTGGGCTTTGGTAAGGCTTATAATTTCGATCTTTTGTATTTTCAATTTTACAGGCAGGTGAAAAGGACAAAAAATACAGTCTATTAGAGTCAAAGTCCATTTTTGTTGGATATGAAATATGAAATAGTGTATTTGAATGGATAAATGGCACATTATTCTGGGTGACTAATCAAACGCTCTCCAATAAGGCATTTTAAAAAAAACGATCTTTAATAAAATAGTTGCTTTTATTTTTGTCATATAGCAAAACTAGTAATCAGCATGCTGTTATTTACACATTGCACACACTTGTTTATTTGACACTGTACAACTTACAATCTGGAAGTTGACATCAACAACAAATTCCTTTCACAAGACTGGTTCACTTGTGGAAACACTTGGTATCATAATTAGTTTTCTTTCTTAGGGTTTTTTTGTGTATTTTTTTAATAACCACAGTTTTCAAAGAGGCAATTTCCCCCGCTTTTTTTTTCTGCTTTTTTTAAAGATGCAAATACAGATAGACGTGCAGACGTTCGTTTCAACCTCAATTCAGTTCTCACAACTTTTCAAACATTTTAAAACTTCTTTAGAATAGACATAGTATATACAACTTTCATTTGACCCTCCTAGACAAAGTTACATTGTGTGTTGATAGAATGTTAGAGGTAATAAAAAGGTGTTTTAAAAAGTTTGAAACTTGACATAAGAAAAAGAAACTTGACATACAGAAAATCATTGGCATGGGGAACGAATACCAAAAACTACCTTAAACAGGGCACGCATCCATTAAAGACACCCACCATTTTGCATTCCTTTAAGCAGAATGGAAGATTTTTCTTTCAAGTACTTGCGGTGGCTATTTGTTTTTTGTTTCACATAAAGTTATTATTTTCTGTGGTGCAAGACCTGCATGCACATGAATTGAATGGATCCATATTAAGGCAATAGGAGCACTGATAATCACACTTAAACATAGCCTACGAAAAAGATGGATCAGTAGTTATAATCAGTTGAGTGGAGTCCAGAAGAAAGCTATAAGATGTGTTCTGCAGTGCCAAGAGATTCAAGAATTCAGCTTCAGGCTTACACCCTATTTTCAATTCACATTAATTAATCACATGTGACCAAAACAAAAAAAGAATCTTTCTGTAAACATGGGTCTCTTGCAGTTGGCACCTAAAATGTTTTTGACATGCAAGAGTAAAACCATACCTGAATGAAACCTGACAAATTCACCCGTAAGTTCTCTCACCAAATGAAAATGTAAACTGCGAGAGGAACGGAATGCAAACACACAGAGAGGGTCCATAACCTCATTAACATCGCTTTCTGGACTGACCTGGAATGTTTTTAAAAACAAGAGTGGAGAAGTAACATAGAATTAGTCTTTTCTCAGCCCCTAACGTCATGCCCTCACTCACTCAGTTTTCCTCTTTGTTCTCCTCACTCTTTTTCATCGCTATAGAATAACACCAGTCCTCCTCCTAGCCTCTAGAACAACCTGCGGTTGTAGTAAATCTTCTCAATGAAGTTCTCCAGCTCGTCATCGCTGTCTGGCACTGGCTCTGGCTCATCATACGCATAGTCTGGGTGGTAAACGAAGCTGGGTGCTGCTGCACTCAAGGGAGAACGGGGTTTGGGCACAGGGAGGGTCTGGTAAGTTCGGGGATGTGGGAGGATGTAGTTAGAAATGACTGTGTCCACTAAAGGGAAGGGGTTCTGGGGCTGGCGAGGCCCCTGCACCCAGTTCCGCTCCCTTGCCTTGGCTCTGTCTCTATTTCTGCGTTTGGGGGGTTTAAAGCCGTAACCCACGGAGCCCCCAAAGTTGTAGTCAAAAGAGAGGGCAGGGTTTGTGTAAAAGCGTGGTTCGGGAGGTGGAAAGTAAACAGGGTAATATGCTCGATATGGCTTCTGGTAATAAGGAAAGGAAGGATAAGCTAGCAACTGCTTCTGTGGCTTAAACCAGTAGTCCTGCTTATTGAACTTTGCTTTGCTTTTCTCCTTGTACCATTTTTTGTACGGGTTCACCTTGTAGGAGGATTTCTTTGGGGACTTGGGGTATTGATAAACAGGAGCCCTCTGCTTGGCTTTGAGGGGGACTAAAGGGCGGAAACGGGGGGTATTAATGGGGGGTGAATCCTTCCTCTTCTTCTTTTCCTCCACATCTGTGATGATTTCAACAACATCATCAGCAGGTAGGTGCAGCTTACTGGAGATTTCGATCAGCTTGTCAATAGTCTCGGGGTCCATTTCGTCATCGTCACTGTCCTCCACTTCATTAGAGCGCTTGTCCTCAGCCACATTATTGAGTAATGAAGCTTTCTTCATGTCATTCATGTAAGAAGCTGCTTTCTGTTTTCTGCCCATGTATTCCAGAAGCATGTCCGAGGCAATGTCTGCCAGCCTCTGCTCCTCTTCACGCGCCTCTTGTGCCTCCGCCTCTTGCCTCCGCACCTCTTCCTGCTCAGCTCGTGCCCTCGCCTCTTCCTCTTCACGGGGGAGGATCTCCTCCTCCTCATCTATGAAGTCAAAATCATCCATGAAGTTCCTGTCAAGCTGGGAAGGGTTTCTCTCTTTCTCCTCCTGCCACTTGAGCTTCTTGCTGGCCAGGGCTAGCTGTTGGTTATAGGCTTTGTAGCCCTTTAGAGGGGGGAGGATCTCATTGTCCTGCAGCCCAAGGTCAATGTTTTGGAAATAACCCCTGGTTTTACGCTGAAGGGATTTGACAGTTTGGGGTGGGACTTCTGTTTTTTTATTAAGCAAGCTCTGCAGAAGCTCTTCCTTTCCCTGTAATGTGTTTTCTTTGTTTCCCCTATCATTCTCACCGGAAAGCCATGGCTCTGTTAATCCTACATTTTCTTCTCCTCCCTTCTCCTCACCCTTGGTCAACTCAGTCACTCCAGTCTGTATTTTCTTCACATTCTCCTCCTCTCCTCTTCCTTGCTCTGGGTCTCTGCGTTCATCCTGATCCCTCCACATCTCCAGCTTCTGTCCCAACCCACTCTCTACATACTCCTCCGCCTCCACCCTGCCACCTATCTTTTCTCTGGCTGGGTGGTCAAGAGCCTCCAGGAGGACAGAAGCTAGTGCCCTGGCAGAATCCATGTCTGTAAGGTAGCCCTGTCCTAAGGGTGACTGGAAAAGCCTGTCCACTTTCCTGTGTGTCCTAGCTGCTCCATCTGCTGTTGCCAGGTCCTGGTGCACCAGCTGGAGTGTCTCATTGCTGGTGCTGGTGAGAGGGCTCTCAGTAAGCAGTGGGGCAGCAGCAGGCAACTGTGGAGCGATGCTGAGCAGGATTAGCAGTAGAGCAGAGGTACTGGAGGAAGGATGGCAGCAGATCATGACCATGCAGGGCAGACGGGCCAGGGGGAGAGGGGACAGGGCAAGCACCTAGGAGAGAAACAAATAAAAAAAAAGTCAATCTCATTGTTATGTTCACAGCAAATGTTCAGACTGTAAACTCTCTAATTACAGTTCTTTGTCAAATGCACTTCTATAAGAGGTTCATCATTATCACTACATTTGCCTTAGCATTTTAATTGATAGAGGGATTGTTCAAAGCCAAAAATACATGTTACCATCTTATGATTTTTTTCTTCATGAGGTGCTCTTAAGCTGTTGTCTGTTTTAATGGCACCTGATTTATATATATATATATATATATATATATATATATATATATATATATATATATATATATATATATATATATATATATATATATATATATATATATATATATATATATATAAAACAATATAACCTCACAAGCAAAAACGCCCTCGACGTGTTTGAAAGACTTGGTTGACCAACAGTGGTCTTTCATCTGAATTCCCAAACCGCTTGCACCGTTGCACAAAAAGCGCAGAACGGAGTTAATAGCTGAATCCTCTGGATGCAGTTGCAGTGCGCCTTATAATTACCTCGCGTCTGATCATCCTACTGCCTACACTAAAACGAACGATTTCTTCACAATGTAACTTTTCTAAGACACATTTCACATCTTGACCCAATTATCTGTCCAACAATGGCGATGCCGTTATGCCGATATAGCTGGAGAAATGGAGCTATTGTGTGGTTACTGCGCGCATCACGCATCCAATTAGCCTCCGTGGAGTCTGTAGTCCTCCTACTACTCATAGACTACGGTAGATTGTAATTTGATCTCGGGAAATTGTATTTTTTAGTAAGAGTTGAAAAGAGAGTCTGTACAGACTCCTACACTCCTGTGTGTTTCACAAGTGGAGAAATTAAAAAGCGAATCATACCCTTATCAAAACGAACTTGTTCATGCAGGAAGCTGAATGAATTGTTAAAACCCCCCAAAATCTGGCTTTGTCTTCTACATCTCTCTGAATGTTGCAAACTTAAAATGATAAATGAGATTCCAGTTTAACTCTTTATATAGCTGGAGAGATGAATCCCTACTTATTACTTTTCTTTATAGCTGTGAAACGGCTGTGAAATTCCGTTGTTTTGTTCTGAGACGGCATTGATATCCATATTTCTCTAAGAGTCTTTGTTGCTGCAGATGTTCAGGCAAAGACTTACCACTGGTTTCCCTTTAAGCCTCGTCTTAGAATATATGAGCTTTTTCTGCCAGTGGTGATTATCCCTTAAAAGTGTCTTTTTCTTCTTCTTTTGTGGTTCTAGTCGAGCATTAGCCACGGTCCGCGTCCTGGAAACCGGCTCCTCGGCTGATATCGTTCGGTTCAGCGTCGGCGTGAGTCACCTATCCAGCCCAAACCTCGCGGACATGTGTTGCCTCACACTTTGGCATTTTAACGTGTTTTGAAGAGAATCGTAAAATCGCCACTCACCTGCTATCCCGCACGAAATCCGCCGAAACTCAGGAGCGCGTCTGTGCTCGTCTTCTTGCTTTAACACCTGAAGTTCAAGAGCTGATCTCGTCCTTATTTTCGTTCAACACTGGAGAAAAAAAGTTTCTTTCCCCCCCAGAAAAGCGCCTGTTTCGTTTACGCTTCGCTCTTTCTGGCACATGTGAAATATGTCATTTGTTGACTGCTCATAAACGCGGCGCGTGATTTTTTATTCTTTTTTTACTTTTATTTTTTTTGTTTTTCAGCACCGCGGACAGCGCAGCGCCAATATGTACAGACGCTCCTAACCACGTGACCCGAAAAAAACCCTCGCGGCGCGTTTGACGTCATCCTCTTCATTGATAAGAATTTCGTGCGTCGCTCGCGCTCCGTCGCTCTGATGAATGAACGGAAACGGCATGAATGAAACGGGCCTCTCCATTAAGAGCTGCGGCGCGAAGCACGAACGCGCTCGCATTTAAAGCGAAGTTTCCCCAAATTCCCTTCAAGTAGGCGGGACGTTATTGGTAATACAAGGGATAGTCGCTCTTGCTGCCGGGCTCGGAGGCGCCTCAAACCCAGCCGGAGAGGTCTGGGGTCACCGTAACGCTCCGCTCTTTGTCTCCTCATGACTTTCCCTTGAGTCAGCCTCGGGTTCTACACAGATGTACGGCCTATGGCATGTGTGTTTTGGTTGGGTTTTTCTGCGTGCTCACAAACCTAAGAAAGGATGGGGGTGAGGGGATACGATGGTTGTTGGCAGCCTTCAGCGCCGTCTTGTGTGTGCAAATTAGCCCCTTTAAGAGAGACTTATCCCCCCTCCCCCTGCCCCCGTGGGCATTAATATGGATTTGTTAAAAAGGCTTAATTGGAAAATACTTCGTATAGAGTCAGGGCCAACATCCCCCTCCTCACTACCACCGCCACCAATCCCAGTTTATGATTCGTGTAATTGGATCAGTTGCAGCACGGTTATTGCAGTCCCTCCTGCAAGCCATGGCTTCTTCATCATCATCATCACATCACGGGTACCTAATTTCGAAATTTCTGAAAACGCTGCGTGCGTCACGACGGTTTCGAGAAACACTAGCGCGTTTTATTTATCCAATCACGGGCCTGTGCATTTTACGCGCTGTGATCAGCCGTGTTTCTGATCATCTGATGACCGCACAGTACAGTCAGCCGTGTTTCTGATCATCTGATGACCGCACAGTACAGTCAGCCGTGTTTCTCATAGTCTGATGACCGCACAGTACAGTCAGCCGTGTTTCTCATAGTCTGATGACCGCACAGTACAGTCAGCCGTGTTTCTGATCGTCTGATGACCGCACAGTACAGTCAGCCGTGTTTCTGATCATCTGATGACCGCACAGTACAGTCAGCCGTGTTTCTCATAGTCTGATGACCGCACAGTACAGTCAGCCGTGTTTCTCATAGTCTGATGACCGCACAGTACAGTCAGCCGTGTTTCTGATCATCTGATGACCGCACAGTACAGTCAGCCGTGTTTCTCATAGTCTGATGACCGCACAGTACAGTCAGCCGTGTTTCTGATCGTCTGATGACCGCACAGTACAGTCAGCCGTGTTTCTGATCATCTGGTGACCGCCCAGTACTGTCAGCCGTGTTTCTGGTCATGTGATAATTACACACTGCTGGTTGATGGTGGTCATTTATGATTTTGAACGAGAACTCTAATTCCGTATGACTAACAGGAGCTCATAATGGAGCAGAGCTTGTCTGCGGTGCTTAATGAGAGCTGTATAGGGGTCAGGGGGCAGAGTGTGATGGGTGTCAGCGTTGGCGCAGTGGAGGCCTCCCCCACCTCCCATACCAAACCCGATGACACAGAGACTAGCACTCACCGGCTCTTTCACTCCACACCGCAGTGGACGCCGGCATGCAACGTGCAGTTAGACTGAGACTTTTTCTGTTCTGCTTACTATTAAACACTCCCGTCATCACTGGGATGGAAAGCGCGCTCGTTCTGGACATGTTTCCACAATTATGAAACAGAAAAATGGATCTAGATTAAAAATGTTTATCATCCGTTAATGCATCGAGGTACAAAAGAAACGAATGGAAGTGCCACAACACGCGCTATGTGAATAAAAGAATCCTTCTCTCCTCCCACGAGATGAACGAAACAAATGATCGCTATGGGGAGGACTAACGTCCCCCCCCACCCACCTTCTGCGGCTCGGGCGTAATGGTGTGGAACCCGCTCTTCGCGCCCACGCGCGGACCTAAGTGTGTGTGTTTGGGGAGGGAGGGGGGGTGGGTGTTGGGGGAGCTGAAGCGCCGCATCTCCTTTCACAGCAATAGCAGGGCAGTGCCGCTACTGCCCAAAATGTCGGACGGAGAGGTGTGTTGGTGTGTGCCTTACGCAGAACACACAATCCCGACAGGGGGCTCAGGGCGACCCGGCTGAAGCCCCTCAGTGAGACGACGCAGAAATGATCATAATGCTTTAGCCGCTCGGGGAGAGGGGACAGTTAAAGAGTGCTGCATGCGACGCGCAGCAGGATTTGGCCGCGATGCCGCACTGTGAGACGGTCACCGCGCGCCGTCTGCCGCTCCGCCCTCGCTTGGTTCTTTTGAGCGGCGCGGGGCGCGCTGCTGTTTGGGCGTTGGGGTGATTTTAGCCGTTTAGAGCCGTGTGGGTCCGCTGTCCAGTTCATGTTTAGTTCTATAGGTAGCGATGTGCTGTGTTTTCTCTTGGAGTGGCGTGATTTACAGCACTTACCAAAAGACAGATAATTAAAGGAAAAGGACAAGATCCATTACACGAACTGACTTATACACGTTTAAAGCACAGACTTTTAGCAGTCCTGCTGCTGATTTTGTCATCGTCCAGCTCTGGAAGCGCGCACTGCTGAACGCGTCAGTGACGAATCACGTCCGAGCTTTGGGCTTCGTATTCGGAGTTAATGAGCCGATTCATATCAGCACCAGCAGTCGCTTCAACACGATCAATCACCCCTTCTCTCTCTCTCTCTCTCTCTCTCTCTCTCTCTCTCTCTCTCTCTCTCTCTCGCTCTCTCGCTCTCTCGCTCTCTCGCTCCCCGTTTAAAGCGAAGCCTATAGGCGTTTATAGAACAAGCCGCCTACCAGTTTGGCAGTTTGGTGATATTTGCATCTGTGAAATAAACAGCTTATTTCACATAAAATAAACAGCTGATTGCACATAAAGAATTTTAGTTTTATACAGGCACTACTATCTATAACCCAGCAGCACAGTTCTGTGTTGTACACTAAGCTTATCTGTGTTGCTTGAAATATGTAGGGGGAAATTAGATAGGAAAAAATGCATATATTTTTCCTCTAAAATTTCAATCTGAATATCAGAGATCCTAATAAATATATATATATACTGTGTGTATGTATCCAAAGGTAAACCCTGAAATGGACGTTTATAAGTTACTTGTGTGTATGTGTACTATCTATCTATCTATCTATCTATCTATCTATCTATCTATCTATCTATCTATGTATCTATCTATCTATCTATATCTATATATATATATATATATATATATATATATACATACATACATACATACATACATACATACATACATACATACATACATACATACATACATACATGCATACACATGCATACATACATAGACCTTTCTTTGCATGTCTGCGTGGAGTTTAAAAGTGAAATTTCTGTGAAACACTTCTCCAGTTCTTTAAAAATATGGCCAAGGTTTATTAATCTCAACGCACACATAAAGCTACTTCATACATTCCAAAAATAAATTCTACATAGACCTTTTTGGCATTTTCCTGCTGTCTAATATCAAAAGGCAAAACTTAAGCTGTCAGTAGCCCTAGTAGGCTATATTGGAGTTCAGAAACTATTTAATTATTCAAAAAAATGAACATTTTGTAGTAAGTGTATATAAACATGTATCACATTTTAGACACAATATCCCCTGTGAAATTCTATCTGTAGTTTCCTGTTTCGAAAAACCTGCAATATGGAAATAAATAATGTTCCGGGCAGGGCTGGGGTGCCCGAAGTGCTTCTTCCCTTTCAGCTACCGGCAGAGGGCGCTGCCATGTCGCGCTATCAGGCCCAATTGTTCTTTGTTTCGCACCTGTTTTCCAACAAATCCCGCCCTCTTTGTGCTATGATTGGTTCGTGGTAGCCCGTTTGCTGCGGTAGGATTGGCTTTTAGTTCATAGTATAACTACTAACCAATACTAGGGCAGATGGCGGAGTAAGGGTGGAGAAAAACAACGCTTTATGCGCTTCACCATGTGATGTTTCCAAGTTCACGTTTCAGTTCGGTATCGTGGTAAACATAAAAAAAAACCCAGTAAGCCTCTTTGGATACGTCAGAGACAGCAGTCTCAGAAATAAGTAGGGTCAATCGGGTTCACATTTGTCTTAAAGGAGCCGTTCAGTCAAAAATGCTATTATTGCTAGCAAATGGATGAAAATGAACGGCCGCGTGACGCAAGCGGCTTCATAAGTAAGGACTTCTTAATCCTAAATTAGGTATGAAAGGCTGGCAGGTCAGTAAATGAATGACGAAAAGGGGAAGGATTCAGAGAGTGGCTTCCTGTTTGAATCAGAACCAGTTACAGGTGCGCTAAGGCGAATGTTTTAGAGTGATTACCAAACAAAATTAGGCCGTTAATTAATCCATCCTCTACGCTCCCAAAGTGACTAATTAATTAATTAATTAAGGTAGAGCCTCTGACCTCAGAACGCTCAAAATGCGCTATGAGGTGGAAGCGAGTTTTCCTTAAAATGGAAACAGCTTATCCAGTACTTTGTCACTCTCGCAATCGATTTGTCTGCATTCGATTATTTTCGAAGCCACGTGGTTTACAAATTACTTTCCGCGCGCACACCTCGGACACACGCTCGCTCTCTCTCTCTCTCTCTCTCTCTCTCTCTCTCTCTCTCTCTCTCTCACACACACACACACGCACACACTCGCGTACCAAACTCGGACGTGCGCACAAGTGTCCTCCAAAACTCCTTGTGGAAATGAAAACTGTTATCGGTTATCAGCGCGGCAGCCGACTGGAAGGGAAGTCATTTGAGAAAGGCTTTAAACTGGGTAATTTGCCGATGTGACTCATCCAAGACACCCACAGCTTACAAGGCTCTGATCCATCGAAAGGGAGGGAGGGAGGGAAACGAATTTGTGGGTGCGCGCGCATGTGTGACAGTCACAGAGAGAGAGAGCGAGAGAGAGAGAGAGAGAGAGAGAGAGAGAGAGGGGGGGGGGTGCAGAAAAAGCAAAGATGAATGGAGATTGTGTGCAAGTATTCCTGAAAATGCCTAAGGGAAGAATGGTAACTTACAAAGTGCAGTCGCGTTCACTTAGAGTGAGCGAAGGTTTCTGAGCTTGAGATGGACCCCCCACCCCACCCCTCTTACTCTCAAAGATCCTGAACAGTAGTGAAACCAGGCCCCTTTGCATTAGGACCATAACCCTGCAGCATGGAAGCAAGAGAAAGACAAAGCCTTCACCTCATAGGGCCAGACGCCAACCATGTCTGTTTCTTAATGACTATCAATACTGTGCACATGTTTGACTGTAGAGATATGGAAATTGTTTGACTTTGCTGAATACAAATATGAGGCAAACAGGGAAAATGCTAGGGTTTTAAGACTTCAGCAGCACCCCTGCTTATAGAGGACTAGCTCTGACTGTCACAGAGGACAGTCCATATGCTTTACAGGCTCTCTCATAGCTTGTTGAACTTGTGGTACAAGGCAAACCTGCCAGTGTTTTAGGTTTTAAATATGTGTCTCATTATTTCGCACATTAAGTTCAGGTGATATTTTTGACATCAATCTTCATTGCTCTAGCTCACAGGAAGAGCACCATATCCCATACCCCCAGCAGCTGTTATGTTATCTCTCTATGTCGCTGATGAGGTACATCTGAGTATGTGTAAACTGGCTTCCTTCTATATGCTGATTTGTGTGTGTGTGTGTGTGTGTGTGTGTCTGTAGGCGAAGCGAGAGATAACATCTGTGTAATTTCCCCATGATGATGGGCCCTGTGGGAGCCAGCACAGGAGATGAACTGACTTGAGCTAAGTACTATTAATCGTTTAATTACCACTGCCTGATTCAATCCATCAAATCACGCCATGGTGTGCCTCATACAAATGCATACACTCTGAGGTCACTCGTGCACCAGTCAGTCAATCGCATGGCGGCGGCACTGTTGTTTGCTGTGTAACCATTATACGACATGAAGGGAACACAGTTGCTCTTGTATCAGACTGTGTAAGAACGTCACATTCAGAGAAGCAGATGGCTCGTTGGTTTAGGGCAATATGGTTTTTAATGAGCATTATGGATACACATTAGCATGACAGATCCTACCACTTCAAAACTGGATGAAAGGCATTTAGAGCAAACTCAGCAAGACTACGCTGAGGAAGTTCTCTGTAGATGAATTGCACAGATACTATATATATATATATATATATATATATATAGCTGTCCTGTAAATTTTAAAATTGCTGGAACAGCAGCACAAGTGGATTAATTGTGTTTGTGATGGTATGAAAACTAATGTATGTACATAAATCCACTTATTCAGCCTACAGCAATTTAGCCCTGCTTATTTACACTTAAATTCTAAGTGTATTTAAGGCTGGTTTGCTTTTTGAATAAGGCACAATTCAGGGCAGCAAATCAAAACACAGATTATTTACATATAGTAGTCTTAGAGGCATAGTAAATAAGTGACCTGTTAAATTATATATATATATATATATATATATATATATATATATATATATATATATATATATATATATATATATATACACTTAAGATACAAGAAAGAAAATTGTTGGATATGTATTTAATGGAGATAAATGCTAGTTTTCCCCAGTGTGTGTCTGCTTTCTGCTAGTACTGTCTCTTGTTTTGAGTTATTGTTGGAGCCTGTATATGCAGTTATTAGACACACACCTATAGCAAATCATGAAAGGTGAACTCTGGGTGGGGAGGATTGTCCTTTGTTGAGCAGTGACCTTGTTGTTTCAGATAATGTTTTGATAAAGTGTCCTACAACTACAGCCCTCCCTTTGACTCCCACAGCCCTCTCTTCCTGGCTGAAACTTATGAAATACACAAGGACAAGCTGTTCTCACAGCTATGCAATGCGCACTAGCACAACATCTATAATTCTGACCAGAGGCTAGGTAATCAATTGATCTAATTAACTGAAGTAAAGAACCACATTTAGCATCAGATAGTTTTGTATTTGTATTTGGTTCTTACATGTTAATCCCCAATTAAGAATAGCTAAAACTGCACTACAGAACTAGCTCTGACTAGCACAGAGGACAGGTTGTGATATCATAAACTTCGTTGGTTGTTGTCTTGTAGCTCACTCTGGTTTGAAAGCCTCTGTTGTTGCAGAACCAAACCTGTTCAGTGGTTCTGGAGCTTTATGGACCCTGTAGCTCAACCGCAGGAGGTGCTGAGGAGGGGGGTTAAGCGGAGAGTTTAGGGACTGGAGCGCACTCACTGTGACTCTGTCTACCACCCCATCCCACCCCACCAGTCCAGCTCCATGGAGAACTGCAAGCAGAGGCAGGAAAGTCTCTGTTTAGAGGATTTTTTTTTAAATCATAAACTCTACTTTAGCCTCATTTGCTGGACCAGTTCCCTGAACCCTGAACTTTACGCCCTGCGTTTCATACCGGCTTTTTTGTTTTCACAACTTAATTGATTCTGTTTCATAATGCATTTTGCAGAAACGCTCTTATGAAACACTTTCTTTTGAGCATTCGAATGCTTCCGGACATCTGTATTTCCCCTGCGCACATCCTCATGCTGGATGAAGTTAATTGGATAACCATGCAGAGTTAGGCGTTAAATTGCTTTTTTTTGCAGAGGGATAAACTTCTCTTTTTAGGAAAAAAAAGGACCAGGCTAGTGCACACAATTACATGAGTCATGAATTTAATGTGTTCTCTTCCCACTCGCTCTACAAATGACCAGAGAGCCATACATGGCCTTAGTAAGAGCATTCCAACATGATTAAAAGCTGAAGTGAAGAGTAGAGCACTCCACACTGCTGCCTGTACCACTGCAGCAGACTGATAAGATTGGCCTATAGGTCTACGCACTGAATCTCCGTTACACCTTTTTTTTGCATTGTCTCTCCTCCACGCTTCATTTGTTTTCGTCGTCACTGTCATCCTTTGGCAGGTTGAGCCTTTGTCCAAAGCCCAAGGTAATAATTAATTATGAGTCAGATAATGACTCAGGGCTCTGTTTGGCAATTGTGGCAAACTGTGGTCGTCTCCCTCTGACTTTAGTTCTTCTCCACATAATGTCTCGCTTCTTTCTTGTCTTTGTTTCGCTCTTTCTAGAACGCTAAGCCATCGATCACTTCTCTCGAGTTCCTTGCAGTGGGGCGAGAGCTGAAGCGTGAAAAGTCATCTGCTTCGTCATTTTTTTGTGTATAGTTCAGAAAAGATAAGCTGCCGCATCATCCCAACCCAACCGCCTCTGTCTCCTTCCGTTCAGTTTTTTTATTTTTCTTTGTATGAAAATGGCTGAGGTCAATATGGGGAGAGAAATAGAAACAGCAGTTTGTTTCTATAGAGTGAAGAAATTGCAGTTTATCTTTAAAGATGAGAGAGAAGAAGGAAGAGAGGGAGAAAGTGAAGCATAGGTAGGACAAGTTGTAGAATTTGAAGGAAAGAGAGAAGAGATAGAGAGAGGGCGATCTGGAGGAATGCATAAAGGGGGAAGGAAATTGGGCACATGGTAAAACGTGTTCAGAGGGGAAAAAAGGGTGGAGGAAAGAAGAGGGGCTGGAGGCATGGAGAGTGTTGGGAGTGAAAGGAGGGAGAAAGGTAAAGGGGGGGATGGGTGGGGAGGCTGGAGAGACAGAGGGAGGGGTGGTGATCCTCGGGGCTGGATGACTCACTTCTCTGCAGCCGGCGTGTGCGTCACTGGCGCACGGCTGGAGGAGGAGATAGTGGAGAGGTCTGCACATTTAATTACAACCTGCCAATTTATATACAGTGTACACACACGCGCACACATTTCTCTTTCTCTCTCTCTCTCTCTCTCTGTTTCTCTCTGTATCTCACTCACTCTCTATATCTCTCTCTCCCTCTCATTAATGCAAGCATATGATAACGTATGACCAAAGACTGTCACATCTGTAAACATGGAAATTCCCCCTCACCATGCCTATAAAATATGAAATTGTATCCGTTAGCATAAACCTCTGTCCTGCTCACAATATCTGTGTCCAAATACTTTCACTCTTGAACTACATGTTAAAAAGCTATGAAGATGTCATACAACCTTCTGTAAGAGAAAACATCATTTCATGGTGTTGGAGAGAGCATGTTGAGTAAGTTTACAGGTATGTAGTCACATTATGTATTGTGTGTTGAATGTAAAACATAACTAAGGAACAAATAAATAAGAAATAAACAACAATAACATATACAGCACTGTGCAAAAACCAGAGACCATCCTTCAGTTATTCCGTTTTCAGCAGGTATTTCTGAAGAGATTCGATATAAAAGAATCCACCTGCATGAGGAAAGAGAAAGCTAAAAGAAATAAGACTGACCACCTCAGACTTCTTATCAAAATTGATAGCAAGTCTTCCGAAATGAACAGATGTTCTTATTTATCAAACAGAAGAACTTATTTATCCAATAGACCAATCAGCGTTTTGCGAGGCCAATACCAATCGCCAATTGTCTGTTAGCATAATCGGCTGATTCTGATTTGGGGCGGGCATAAGATGCAGTGAAACTTAACTACCCAGACAAAGACACCAAACATTTAAATTGGTTTAACAAAACATTACAGCAAACTCTTAGCCAAAAGCTTTATACCGTTTTCATTTGTGTTTATGGGCAAAATTTGCAAGAAATGAAATTATCAGACGACTTACAAGAAACTCATAAGTAGGCAGTAGGCATACTGTAATCTCACAAATGAATTTTTGTACACAAAAAATCTAGCAGCAAGATAAAATTTCCTTAGTGCTGAACATAGTGCTCTAGGCACATGGCTGTTTAACTGACTCAGGACTTACCTTTGAGCATAATTGTCAAAAATACTTGGTAAGAGTACATTTTGGCTTTCTGGAGTGACGTGTCTGTTCCTTTTCATACCTTCTGTCTTCCTGTTCAATATATTTGAAGCAGTGCTAAACAATCTTTCACTGTCCATATCCTTGAAAGAGGCAGAGAGGTAGGCTCCAGCGTCTTCAGCAGGAGTAAGAAAGCCCTTATTGTTCTGCCAGTAATTCAGTGCCCAGACGCTCCATGGAATGGCTGGCTCACAGTTTGGTAGCTCACTGTTGCCATTATTTTATCCATCTTCACTAGTTCTCCTAGCTTCTCATAATCACTGTGCATGGTTGGATGATGTACTCTAAAGTGATTGAATCATTAGAAGTTCAAATGTCTAGTTTGCTTCCTTCATGAGTCACGTTAGTTGGTGGTCAAGTTAAAGGAATATCAGCAAATTGGCAATCACCTGTTTAGGCTGGAAATCATCCAGTTCAGATGCATTGATCTTTCCGGCCCTACTGGCTAGGGGTTAAGCTTGCAGTGTGAAACACAGAGGCTTCCTGGCATACGGTTGCACTGCAGTACAAAAACAAAGCTCATTCTGTTTGTGTTTCCCTCTCTTGAAATGATGCCATTCAGAGTAGTATGTGTCAGTCATGAAACAATGAACATGTCTGAACACAGGGAGTTTCTCAGGAGGGTTTTACAAACTAGAAACGTACTGATTTTAGACCCACAAGCTCTAAACTTAACCCATTCAACATTTAATGTTCACTCTCATAGGCACTGCTTCTCTCTCTCTCTCTCTCTCTCTCTCTCTCTCTCTCTCTCTCTCTCTCTCTCTCTCTCTCTCTCTCTCTCTCTCTCTCTCTCTCTCTCTCTCTCTCTCTGCATCAGTCTCCTTGAGCAGCAGTTATCCTATGAGTGCCTGCAAGCCACACACTCTGTAGACAATAGCTGCAATCAGCCGCCCTTTCGCAAGCCGCACGCGCTGTTCCGGCTTTCTAGCGCAAGAAGAGAGCAATTTAAGCAAACAACAGCATTCCAAGGAAAGCAGTAGAGAGAACAGAACAGAGAGAGGCTGCATGCCGCGCCAATGATTGGCCAATGCGGCAGCAAGCTCTCAAAAAAGCACAAGAGCAAAACAGAACACGTCGCCATTTCGTTTCAGCTCCAACATGGCTGCCTCAGGCTGAGCTGGTGATCCGCTGGACCTGCTCTGGGTTAAAAACCCCAACAGAACCTACCTCAGTGAGCAAGGCTTCTCTTTTGACTTAGCTAGAAGGGGAGAGAATGTCGACGCCATTGCCAAAAGCACAGCTGAGCGTCATTCATTTTGTGACGGAACAAATGTCAGGCACTCACATGCAAATGTCAGATGTTTATAGCACCTGCAGGGGAAAAGGATTTTCTAACTGTGAAAATGAGCTACTATCTACACGCCGCATCTGCAGCGGCCATGTTTTTTTTTTTTTTTTTTTTTTTTTTGGACCAAGGCAGAATGCAGAACTACTGTATGAGTCAGGCCTTATGTGACATCACAAACAGCTTGCCATTTTCACGCTCGAGTTGCACTCATTTTCAATCAAATGGCTTTGAAACGCTTCAGTAATCAGCCTCAGCTGCGAGAGAAGCTGCATTTTCTCTCCTTTTGAAATTATTTGAGATAGACCACCAAAAGGCGAGGGAGTGAATAATAAAGCCTATTACATACTCCTGCAGTGCCTTATAGCTTTACTGTCCTGCTTGTCAGATAACCTGATATCCCTTGCGGTACATATTTTTTCTATAATGTGCTCATTTCAGGATTCATTGGTGGCTCTTCCATTAGTTTTGTGCTGAAGGATCACACAGCGTGGCTTTGTGACTGTAAATAGTTTCTATGTTGCCAGCTGCTCATAACAAAGCAATAATAATAAGGAATGAGAGCACATGATGAATTGGGGGGAACTGACAAACAGACTGATAAAAGGAAGAGAAATGGCAATGGAGGTACAGAGGTGCGGATGGAGAGATGGATGGATAGAATCGGATGACAAATGGAGAAAGAGCAAAGGGGGACAGATTGGGAATAAGAGAGAGAGCAGAGGCAGACAAAAGTAATGATTGATGTGAAAGTGACGGTAAATGACAGGGAGGGCGGAAGGGAAATGGGTGACACTCACAATAAATCTGATTTGTGCTGTTGCTCTGCTGCTGTGTGCCCACTCTCTACGAAACACACATGTTCCACGGCCCCCTCTGACATCAGCATGACTGTGTGAAGGTGGTGTTTTGTCTTGTGATTGGACAGTGGGGGAGGTTGAGAGCATTGCACACATGAAATCCTGTCTTTTATCGTTAATAAAGAGGTCCATAATTGGGAAGCTTCTCAGTCTATATTTAGGTAGACTGACAAAGGCGGAGGTAAAAGCAGGGGGATACAAAAAGATGGTGAAAGAAAGACAGGTGAGATTGAGATAGAGACAGAAGGATTAAAAGACTGACAATGGTACACATCACTAGACCTTTAAGAAAAAATGCTATATTATAAAAATAAACCTGGCTCCATCAAAGATTTTGTATGCATAGCTATCAGTTTTTTGCTCTTTGTTTCATGTTCTCTGATGTTTACAAGAGATGGCAGGGTTTATGATGTTTACAATGCAATAACAGACATTTGAATTGCCATTTAAAATGACCAGTGAACCTACACCTATTGCGTTTATATATGTAATGTTGATTATGGTAAAATATTATCTAGAAATAACATTTTTCTTTGAAGACTGTTTTCCCTTATTACACTCTGCTGTACTGTTTGAGCACTCCTGGGAAAATTATATATTTTGTTTAAGTTGAAATGAAAAGAAGCAACTCATTAAAAAGTACATTTTGTGTGCAGTTATATTATTATATATTATATATATATTATATTATATAATATTCCATCCATCCATCCATTTTCTAAGCCACTTCTAATGCAGTTATTTTATGTTCAATTAACCTAAAAAATGGAAATAAAAATAGTACCTGTGGCATGTGCAGAATTTTGGACACCCTTCCAGCTGTATTCAGATTCAGATTCAGATTCCTTTATTGATCTGAATCTGTAAAGTCTCAGAGCATAATAAACGTGTATAAAAATAATAAAAGTGTAATAAACCCTTTAGATCATAATTGTTTTCATTTGACTGGTTAGGGTAAGAAATGTCATCAAGATTTGCCAGTTAATGACGATTCTAGACTGTAATAAATTCTCCAATTCTTTAGACCTTGTGCTAACACTGAATAACCCTGGGCTTCTTTAAGCAGCTGGTTGAGGATCTAAAAATGAAACTAACCGATACGAGTACAAAGCAGGGGACAGCTATAAAAAGATATATAATAATAGTATATTATTATAAAGTGGATCCAGCTCACAATTTCTACTGCCCGACAAATCATTAAGAAATGGCATTTAAGGAGAAGTGGGAACATAAGGTAAGATCTGGAAGACCAAGAACACGCTCCAATAGAACTACTGTGTGTGCTGGCCAAAAAGGCAAAGCAAAACCCTTATATGATGGCAAAGGTCCTGCAGGAAGGTATAGCTGACGCAGTGGAGGTGCACTGTTCTGTGTGGAAGAGTCATCAGAAAAACCTTACCTGCAATCTTTTTACAAAAAGCAATGCCTGAAGTATGCAAAACAAAGCATAGATAAGACAGATAAGATATTTTTGGAGAAAAGAAGCAGCATTTGCTGAAATGAATACATTGCTTTTTATGCCTTGGGGGTTGTGTGGCACAGAAAACACTGCATGGGTAGATGGAAGAATAGATTCCACTAAATATCAGAAACTGGTGGCAGCAAATGTGACATAGTGAAGAAACTGAAACTAAAAAGAGGCTGGCTTCTCCAGTAGGATAATGTACCAAGATATCCCAAAAATTCACCCTGAACTACTTCAAGAAACATAAAGTGTAGCTTTTAAAATGGCCCTCACAGTCTGCTGAACATCATTGAAAATCTGTGGATAGATCTTAAACATGCTGTGCATGAAAGATGACACAAGAATATTGTAGAACTAGAAGCAATCTACAAAGAAGATTGAAGAAGAAAGAAGAAGAGTGGGTTAACATTCTCAAAACAAGGACCGAACGACTCTAACTGGCAACAGAAAGCATTCGCAAGCTGTGATGTCTTCCAAAGTGAGTGTTACTAAGTACTGACTTAGTAGGGTATCCCAACTTTTGCAGATGCCATTTACTATTTTATAGTTTTTTATTATTTTTCAAGATAATCACCAGTTACTGTGCTTTAACATTTGTAGAAAATGTTACTTTTTAAAATAGTTGTTTTCTTTTCACTTTAAAAATCACCAAAATATGTATTTTGGCCAGGAGTACCCAAACTTTTGCATATAACAGTACTTCTCTGCCATGAATATCTTTTAAATGTACATTTCAGACTAAAATCTTGTCAAAAATATTGTAAAATAAAGTTTCGGGCAACTTTAGGTGTCTGGTTTCTATCAGTACAATAGTCAAAAAAATTCACATCAAACCTCTAAGTGACACTGATTACATATTAACCATATAATTATGTAGGATATTTTTAAAATCTGTTTAATTCCCTTTTAAAAGTAAAAGTACCCAAAAGGGTTTTGACACTACCATAGAACGTATATGAACAATATAATGTTTATCATCGCTATTATAAATTACAGATTCAATATGGCACAATATGCCTATTCTGAGTATATTGTGGACCTTGTCAGTTCTTAAAGAGCACTGACCAACTACATGTATCATTACAAAGAAAGCATAAGTGGTCTTTTTTACTGGGTTGAGTGCAGTACAATAGGTAAAACATCTCATAATTTTGGATGGTATTTTTTAAATGTGGCACTACTGTTCATTATTTCCCTGTTTCAACTTGTCAAATCTTAGAAAAACAATATATTTGAGGTATATAATGAGGAAGATCATTTTTTTCATTTTGTCAAATTTCCTTGGTACTAAATATTCAACAGTCAATTGTTAGTGGTATTATAACAAAGGGGAAGCGATTAGGAATGACAGCAACTCCTACATTTAGGCCACCTAAAATGACAGAGCGGGGTCAGCAGATGCTGAGGCACATAGTGCACAGAGGTCGCCAACTTTCTGCAGAGTCAATCACTACAGACCTCCAAACTTCATGTGGCCTTCAGATTAGCTAAATAACAGTGCATAGAGAGCTTCATGGAATGGGTTTCCATGGATGAGCAGCTGCATCCAAGCCTTACATCACCAAGTGCAATGCAAAGCCACTCTAGAGCAGTGGAGACGTGTTCTCTGGAGTGATGAATCACGCTTTCTCCATCTGGCAATCCGATGGACAAGACTGGGTTTGGCGATTGCCAGGAGAATGGTGCTTGTCTGACTGCATTGTGTCAAGTGTAAAGCTTGGTGGAGGAAGGATTATGGTGCAGGGTTGTTTTTCAGGAGTTGGGCTCAGCCCCTTAATTCCAGTGAAAGGAACTCTTAATGCTTCAGCAGACCAAGAGATTTTGGACAATTTCATGCTCCCAACTTTATGGGAACACTTTGGGGATGGCCCCTTTTCTAACGTGTACAAAACAAGGTCCATAAAGACATGGATGAGCAAGTTTGGTGTGGAAGAACTTGTGGAGAACTTGGTGTGGAGGCCAGAGTGGCCTCAACCTGATAGAACACTATGGATTAAGAATGGGATGTCACTCAAGTTCATAAGCATGTGAAGGCAGACGAGCGAATACTTTTGGCAGTATAGTGTATGTGAGCATGAAAAACATTTGTGTAATGTAGGTTCTATAGCAATTAAAGGTTTCACCCTGGAACTGTATGTCCTAAACAAGAAGTGTTTAGGAACCGTGATGGTGTGGTGCCAGATGCAGTTCCATTAAGTTACTATATGGTATGCATTTATTTTCTTGCCTTACATTTCTCTCCTTCTCTTTCCCACACATGCTGATGGACAATGTCCATTCCTTTTCATCTGTCATGGGGTGCTTTGATATAAAGCATCAAAAATGTTCAGGTTAAAGTGTTCAAGGGATGAAAAGGGACGAGTGACAGAAAAGCCTCAGAAGAAAGTAACGCATTATCACTCGCTCCCACACTCACTTGCCCACGCACACACACAGGCACCTACATGCACAAACACACCGCTTTAACACTACACGCGTCGAGAGATATGTAAACAGTGCCATCAGAAGTAGGATTAAGGCTCACAGAGCCATCACTATCCTCAAACACACATGCGTGCACCTAAACCCATATCAGAATAAACACAGAAAGGGGGAAAATGTCAAAAGTGCGAAAGAAACAAAGCATTCAAAAGGAAAAGGTCAAAATAAAGGAATCAATTAGACCAGCTGTCCTCCACATTAACACAGCTGTCACAGGCAAAGGTCCCAAAGGGACACCAGACACGTGAAACACAAGCAAATGAACAAATGAACACACAATGAATACAAATAAAAAAACAAATTACCAAAAAAAAAAAAAAAGCAAATGATGACAAATACACACAAACACATCTAACAAATCCCCATCTTCAGACAAAAACTACCTCCTTTATTATAATAAGCTCAAATAGACTTATTCTCTCCTCTCCCACAGTGAATGGTTAATGTGTGTGGCGTGAGGCAGCTGCAGACTGGTAGGCGATCATCTCTGTCCATTGCTGCAGCTCAAATTAGCTTTGCCCAATCTACATGTACAGCATGCGCATGGCACAAAAGCACAGACAGTTTTTATAATACAGATTAAGCCCAGTTTCTGGCTACATTAAACATTCGATGGGGATTTTCCACAACAAATCCTTTTTAATCTATGACTAGGCTTAATCTGTGTCCAGAAAAACCAACCCCTGTGTTTATCTGAACAATGGACCCAGTGCCCCATTCAATAGAGGACATATCCTCCTGAGCTTATAGACGTCGACTTCATTGTCTGTAGGAACCAGTGCGGCAGTGCAATTTCAGGCACGTGCATCACCATTTGAAAACGTCATACCTCATGAATGGAGTCTTACATTTTGGTCTCATGTGTCTAAATGTGGCCTTATAACTCTGAGATACCATCATTTTACGGCACTGTTTACGCAAGTGCGCTGCACTGGCAAGGCCCTCGACATGTTTAAAAATAGCTAAAGGAAGCCAGACTGAACTAATCCTTTTTAACACAGTGGTAGATAAATTAAAGGGACCCACAGAGATGTTTATCATCAGAAAGGGAGGGTGCGACGTGACATGCTCAGCAGATACGCTAAAAGGCCAAACACAGCAATAACGATGACAATCTCTGATTAACAGAGCATTTTGCTCTTCAGTATTTGCTACATACCCATCATCATGCCACAATCTTATTGACTGCTTATATATCCTATATCCCCCCATCTTCTGCTCTTTCCCTTCCTTCCTTTCTGTCTTTGTTTCTGTTTCCACCCGTCCTATGTCCCTGAGTGGAAAGCCCAATTTAGCTCATTGCTAATGGCTGCTGTGCCCACCGCCCCACACCTAATGGCACTCAATCTATTCCTTCATTTGCAGGCGGTAATTACGTCTCTGTTGTGCGAGGGAAAATTTGCACACTAAAACCCCCACTTTTTAACAATTAAAAGCATTTTGCTCATACAATGTGGCTTTTAATTACTGTACACCAAGATGGGTGGTGGAGGGACTCTACACAGCAGATGGTGATGTTGCAAGAAACATTTAAAATGTTTAAAGGAGCTGGAGAAAAGATTTTTACATGTAGATCTATTATATCAATATAATGAATCTTTTAATGTATTCATATCATATATCAGCTTTTAAAGATGAAATAAATGAGTCACTATAGCTTCCCCAGACATGTCAAAATTATTTCAAATGTTATTGCTAATCTGTTATTTATTCCAAATTCACCTAAACGGCACAAATTGGTTGTATGTAGTTTTAATAATTTGTGGTCTGGCAGGTTGGTTGGGGGGGGGGGTGGGTTATTGCCATAGCAACTTCATCTGCAAATTTTAACAGTATTTTGACAGATGTTTATCTTCTTTCTGAACTATTTCATTAGACATGGTTTTACATTAATGATGTAAATGTTAATGAGAGAAGACCATAAACACATACAGCAGTTCATCTTCCTAAGTTTGTATTTAAAATTAAAATCAGAAATGTAAGATAAATGTAATGTAAACAATGTATATTCATTTTTACCATTCTGATATGAGCTCTTCTACTTCTTCTCTACAAAATAAGTTTGACACAATCTGTTTCTAATCATATATACATTTTGATGCATATATATATATATATATATATATATATATATATATATATATATATATCGCTGTTGTCGGAAGAAAACCTTATATCTCCATTTTTGGAGATTTTCAATTTTTGATATAATTTGATAATACTCATGGTCCTATACACTGTGCATAAATTTCATGATGAATGGACCAAAAGAAATGACCCAAAATGACTTTTCCAATGTCTGGTTCCAATGACTTACATTAAAAGTAAAGTAAGTTTTTTCCTTCTGCTGTAAAGTTCTCACTTTGGAGATACAAGGTTTTCTTCTGACAACAGCAATATATATGTGTACAGATACATATCCTGGAGCTCAGTGAATTCCAACATGGTACCGTGATAGGATGTCACCTGTGCAACAAGTCCAGTCATGAAATTTCCTCACTATTAAATATTCCACAGTCAACTGTCAGTGGTATTATAACAAAGTGGAAACGATTGGGAATGACAGCAACTCAGCCACGAAGTGGTAGGCCATGTAAAATGACAGCATGACAGAGTTCTCCAACTTTCTGCACAGTCAATGACTACAGACCTCCAAACTTCATGTGGTCTTCAGATTAGCTCAAGAACCGTGTAAAGAGCTTCATGGAATGGGTTTCCATGGCCGAGCAGCTGCATCCGAGCCTTACATCATCAAGCGCAATGCAAAGCGTGGAATGCAGTGGTGTAAAGCGCCGTCACTGGACTCTAGAGCAGTGAAGACGTGTTCTCTGGAGTGACGAATCACGTTTCTCCATCTTGCAATCCGATGGATGAGGCTGGGTTTGGCGGTTGCCAGGAGAACAGTAATTGTCTGACTTCATTGTGCCAAGTGTAAAGCTTGGTGGAGGGGGGATTGTGGTGCGGGGTTGTTTTTCAGGAGTTGGGCTCAGCCCCTTAGTTTCATTGAGTGGAACTCTTAATGCTTCAGCAGACCAAGAGATTTTGGACAATTTCATGCTCCCAACTTTGTGGGAACACTTTGGGGACGGCACCTGTTCTAACGTGTACAAAGCAAGGTTCATAAAGACCTGGATGAGCGAGTTTGGTGTGCAAGAACTTGACTGGGCTGCACAGAGTCCTGACCTCAACACAAAAGAACACCTTTGGGATGAATTAGAGTGGAAACTGTGAGCCCAGCCCTCTCATCCAACATCAGTGTCTGACCTCACAAATTCTGGAAGAATGGTCAAAAATTCCTTTCCAAAGGAAGCACATTCCTAAACCTTATGGACAGCCTTCCCAGAAGAGTTGAAGCTGTTATAACTGCAAAGGGTGGGCTGACATCATATTAAACCCTATGCATTAAGAATGGGATGTCACTCAAGTTCATATGTGTGTGAAGGCAGACAAGCAAATACTTTTGGCAATATAGTGCATATACACACACACACATAAGCTTTTCAGTCAGCAGCAGAAGAACATTTAAACAACCTGGACTTAGGAAGAAATTTGCCAAACAAAATGGGCTGTGAGATGCTTTACAGAATGGGTGGAACAAACCAACACTAATATTGATCAACCAAAAAAATGACAACACTGAGCTAAACTTGATATTGCATCAGTTTTATGGCTCAGTCTGTACTTCAAAAGGCGAGGCTTACAGCAGACTGTGCAGTGAGTGAGTGGAGTTTGTTACTTTGATTTAGCAACAAGCTGCTTGTTAATGAACTATAATTTAGTGGAAGGAATTGCTTACAACAAAACATACTAAATTCCACATTCGCAGCCCAATTAATTTATCTCTTACTTTGTTTATTTAACTGTTGTTCAAAAGCAATAGAACACTTGAGGTTGTGTGCTATCACAAATAACATCACGGCTGTGATGTTATTTCACAATAACACATTCCCTCTCATGTTCTATTGCTTAAATATATGTTGGAAAGATGTTTATGTAGTTCAAACGACATCAAATTTGTATTGAACTGAATTAATGTTTGCTTCCATTAACCAGACTCTTTTGCAACTGTTAGAAATAGCCCATCCATCCATTACAGTAAACCACTTCTATGGGGTAAGCTGAAACATTTGCATGCTCTTTTTGGTGGACATGTTTACACATGTTAGCTAAATAGAAACAAAAAATTGTCATAGACTTGGCCCTCAATTTATTCATTCTGAATACAGTTACATTGAATATTGATACTGGTGTTGATTTTAATCTCTTTTGGTCAGATGCCTGTATAAATATACTGTATATAAACTGAATCACTGAATATGTTCGGTTTATGGCCACTTGTGCTGTATCTATAACTCATTATTATGCAAATAATGTATTAATTTTTTTAAAATACTTAATTTTTTGAGACAAGAACATATTCAAAGCCGTTAACTGCTAATGTTCATCCAGTTATTACATTTCAAAATCTTAATAAATTTAAAACAACGTTTTTTGCTGTTTGCAGGGTTAAAGGAAATCAAATATAAAATATAAAACTGTGCCACCATTTCTCATGTAAGCCCTAACTTACTATACAGACCTTTTGAATTTGCAACATATGTACTAAATGAGCATGCCTGTATTAACACAAGAAAGAGTGGACTTTGTTTGGCCTGACGCTTTAGCAGTTGAAGTGCAACATCTTTTCACTTTTGGCAAAGTTACAATAAGTAATGTTCAAACACAAGAAAGCAGGAAATAGTCTTGAGTTAAGAGTGTTTTAAGTCATCAGCAGAATAACAATAGTACTGAGCGCCAGCATTACGGTGCATGAGTCAGAGTCACGATGCGCAAATCCAAAAACAGCTGCAGGCCTCTCAAAACTATCTTTTGGACTTTTCCCCAAATCAAGCTTTAGAACCTAACCAGAGACGAATGCAAGAAATTATATGCAGCAATTGCATGATGCTTCTGGATGTTTATCGTTTTAGTTCTGGCAGAATGCTTTGGAACAGTAATATATGTTTGCAACAATAGCCTATAGGAGAAGATGTTGTGGTTAAGTCAGCGCAGTAGCGTTCAGTCTGCTTTTTTGTCACGCTCAGTTATCTGCCCGCAGCTACACCATAAGGGGAGTCATACTGGATCCTGACCATTCGAAATCAGATGTGAGAGGAGGACTTACAGCTGGACAAGCTGCCAAACTCAGGCAAGCTTGCAATCTACAGGAAATAGTAGGTGGGGGATAGAATAAGAGCATTGCCGCATACATACATAGACACACATATACATAATACACTCTTCTATCCTCACACACACAGACACACACAGACACACACCCCAGGCCACCACAACATCTCCACACAGCGTGCGAGAGCGGCTGATATTCCTGCCACGTAAGCGGCAGGCCGGGCGGGAGCGACATGGGAAGTTGGTTATTATTGTTATCATCATAACTATTATCATTATCAGCCTCGGCAGCAGCAGGTCCCCTTCATCTGGGAGTGATGCGTCATACGCCTGGGTCGAAACCATGAAGTGCCAGGAAGCGACCCGCATTGAATGTAAAATACAAAAGGGGGGTGGGGGGGATGGTGGGGGGTGGTGGTGGCTTGAATCATTCTGGCACTCTTTCAATTTCTCCCTCTCCACCCCTCCTCCTCATGCTTTCTTTCGCCTTTCTGCTCAATTTTCTTCTTCGGTCACGAAAAAATATGTTTCCTTTCCTCGCACTCTCCCCATCTGCTTCCATTTATTGCACACCTTTGTGCACCTTTGCGACTTTCCTGTGTTCTTTCTTGGTGCAGGTCCTTTTTGATGTATTTACAATTTCTTTCTCGTTCCGAACACCATATCTTACAAGATACTGGGTGATAGCTTGCGGTATCACCACGTTGCACACTGTCCCCACGTTGCTAGAAGTGTACATAGCTACCTATCACTTTTTCACCACTAGCTGTGGGATACATGTCCTTCCATTTCAGAGACAAAGGAATGCCACCCTTCTCCCTCTCCGAAACGCCCTCTCTCCATCCCTCCCCCACTATGCAAAAACCTGAACCCCCACAAAGAGTTTTATCCGCATTTTCCAGAAGCTGACATCTCCTCTTATCTCCCTTTGGCAAATACACCATGGCTAAAATCAATTTTCCTCTTATTTGTCTTGTTATTATGGACCCCTCCTACTCCCCCATCCCACTGCCTGCTGCTCAACACAAAGACTGTCACAGTGCATTAACACATCAGACAGCAGCAGTGACTGGATGCTGCCATCGAGTGGCTCCTCTGCAAAACTGTGACCTGCTGCTTGAGCTGCTCCATATTTCAACACAAAGAGACATATTTACAATATACTTTGTTTAAAAATGACAAGCATTTTAGCATTTTATTATGTAGCATTTATTACACACAAAACTGTGTTGGGAAGTATGCTTTGACATGGCACAGAGTAATAATGATTGATCTGTGTATATTAATGTATATATACAATACATGCAGTACCTACATGTATATTCATGGCACAATGCAACTGCAGCATAGCTCATGTAATGTTCAATAGCATGTGTTGCATGTGTTATGTTCAATACGGCAACACACAGTTCCTACTCCAACCTCTCTATGTTCTTTGTAAATACCAGAAATGACTGAGCACTCAAAGCAGCATGACGTGGAGTGGGAGGTAGAGCAAGATATTCATATTTTTCTCCAGGATTAATCAGGTTAGGTCGAACGCTGTCACATATGCTTCACATTAATCCTACTTAATCTTGATTTTTTTTTCTGCCTAGCTAATCACATCTAATCAAAGAAATCAAAGAATATTGTCAGACTGTCAGTAATTTCTTCTGGACGAAATGAAGGACCGACACAAGTCACAACTGTTTTCTTACCGCAGAAACGTACTAAAAGCAGTGTATATTGTAGTGACCTTCAATGCAACAAAAGAGGTTTAGACAATCCGATGACTCATGTTGTGACTCTTGTTCCATTAAAATATTCTTGACAACACAAGAACGAGGACAGGTTGATATTTAACATTGTATCATCAACGCCGCTCCAGGGTTTTCACACGCAATATCAGAAAACTGGACCCTAACTGTTACCAATGTCAATTAATGATTATCAAATGCATGTTCTACCAGTTTTACACTTTTAGAACAGGAAATTGTGCCATTTAGAAACATGTAAGTAGCAGTTAAAAAGCTTTTAAGCACAAAATGTCATCTATTTGTATAATGTCAGAAGGAAGTAGAGATTTGTGATACAATCAGCGCTGCAGTGAAAGACAATGCAAAATGTAAGTTGATTTAGTGTTTCCTGCCAAAAGATCAAAATATTCTAGGTTAGTTTATTTATATTAACCATTCAAAGTGCAGACTTGTCATTCAGTTCTTACTCTTAATAATTATCAGATGTTGATTTTGATTCCTCTCAGGCATTCTTCCTCTTGTTCTTAGGGAGTTGCCTCTGTCGCACTCAGCTTGCTCATTAGGGGCTTGGACACAGATTTCTGTAAAGCTGCTTTGTGAAGACACCCCTTGCAAAAAGTGCTATTCAAATACACTTGATTTGAATTTTGAATGGAATTATAAGATGCATTATATTTTGGTGCTATGCAAAGTGGTGCCTGTTACAGTAATTGCATGTATTATATGTGCCTTTTAATATTGTTATTCCATTCATTTAACTCATTAAGTTACCTTAGCTGGCCTAAAAATTTGGATTTTAATCAACTTCAAGTTGTTTTTCTTCAAATTATTATTTGGTTCAATTCAACACAAATTATTGCTCCTTTAACTACTTTTTTATTTGAAACCATTCATTTTTACAGTGTTAAGCAATGTGGTATGGTACTGTAGGTCCTGCAAATTTTGTTCAATTATTAAAGTAATTCTTAATATATAGCACTATGAAACATTTGGAAGCACCTGAGAAAAATTATGAAGCCATTAACATGGGCTTCATAGCATACCCACTATGGGATTTTAAAACAGGCTTCATCTAGTAATTATTCATTGAAAACATTAGAATTACATTAGAATACAAGAAATTTTAAGTGACTTTGTGTGTGAGTAATAACTTTAACCAAAGCTCTTTTTTAAGAGAGTCCAGTATTTACAGTTACCACCTAATACCTAGTTCATGTAATTAGTTCTTCATTAAATTAAATTAGGAGTGCTGCTGGAATTGAACAAATCCATGCAACTGCTGGAGCACACAGAGAGGACACAAACCAAACATGTGTTCTTCTAACTGAATTCTTAGAAACCAATATAACTTTTATAAAAGCAAACAAAAAACTAGGTACAGTATTTTATGGTATCCATGTTTATTTGTGAATTTACTAGTGTCATATAGTGTTTTTAATGGCAAAAACAAACTTACTACCAAAGCACATAGTTTTTAACAAGTGCTGCCTAACAGTTTTATACAGTACTGTATGCATTATTTGTTTAAATGGTTTGTTTATAAGTTTGTTGCGGATGTGACCATGACATTTGCTTTGGGATTAATAAAAAAGGATGAGTCAAAAGTCAGGAACCACTCAGAATTTGTAAGATGCTCAATATCAGATTGATCTCATCATTATGTATTAGAGCAATGAGTAACATATGTCATTGGTACACCCACTGGTCCAATATATAATAGTAATAATGAGGTCAGTCTAACATTAAATCTAACACCTTTCTTATTATTCAGTAGCTGCTATAAATCATTTGGTAACAAGAGTAAAACTATAATAAAGCATGAGGAACTGAAGTGTGGAGCCATAAACACTTCCTTGCGGTTTAAAATGTGAAAGAGATCCTATGAAAACTGAAAAAAAGTGCTTTGCTGCATTTTATACCCGTCTCCAATCTTAATTCAAGGAAAACCTGTTCCCAGGAGAAGTCACACCACTTCACTGCAGTGCAGTCAGAGAACTCCCTCATATTTAGCAGGGGTGTGTGCATGAACACGTGTACCACTACTCTTCCTCAAGCGTCTCTGTGTACAAGGGCAGGAATTGCTGCACAATGAGACCCTGTGCAAGGTGAACATATGAGGAGAACTGAAGGCCCAGCAAGATGTTTTCTGGCTGGTTTCCCCGATCCTTCTCTTCTTCAGATTTTTCTCTAGCATGTATGAACAAAAGTATCATAATAGCCATTCTCACAACACAGAAAAATAACTACCTAAATAAACATTTTTGGAATTTTAGTGCTAAGACATCACATGTAGTTAGCAAATACTGCCCATAGTGTCATATAATGCAGATATACTTTGGAAATAAGGAAATATACATACATAGAGCAGTGTTGCCCAATCCTGGGCCTTTAGACTTACCACACTGCAGAGTTTAGCCCCAATCCTAATATAACACACCTGATCCAGGTTATAAAGGCCTTCAGGTGGAAGATCTCCAAGACCAGGATTGGGCACCACAGACATAGAGTACTGTGCAATAGTC
The DNA here is from genome assembly GCF_015220715.1 of Pygocentrus nattereri. NCBI lineage: Eukaryota > Metazoa > Chordata > Actinopteri > Characiformes > Serrasalmidae > Pygocentrus > Pygocentrus nattereri. The sequence continues at coordinate 30,222,774 of NC_051228.1, read as the reverse complement.
GAAGATGGTCAGGAAAACTGTTTTAATCTATTTGTTTTATCAGTAAATGTATATGTGAATAAATACAAATAAACATAAATACAGTAAATAGGTCAGGAGAGTACAATTAGAAGAACACAAGTTTGGTTCCTGACTTCTCAGTGCACTGCATGACAAATTATATTTCATAAAGGCTTGATTAGCCAGATTAGGTGTTAGATGGTTACTGGGCTTCCTTGGAAATGGTTAACATGTTCATATAAACATCCAATAGATTGATTATTTGGTATATTTGTATTTGAATTCTAATGCTAATGTGTTTTTTTAAGCATATTAAAGATTACTGCCCAGACCGATGGCTTTATGTATAATTACAATTTTCTGAGATGCCAAAGGCTTTTGCTTCTTACATATGAGTTCACTGTCAGACATGCCGCTATTCAATATATTTTTGGCCTATATTCCTTCTAAAAATGCCATGCAAATGTTGAAGGTCATTAGTCTTTTTTGAACACTCAGTTTAACCAACCTCTTCTTTTGTCCAGCTTCACAAAGTGGCTCAGTTTGCCTGGTCTTGGATATTTAGCTGAAAATACCCTTCAATGTGGTAGATGCACTGACTAGAGCATTCTGTAAAATTACAGATACTCCAAATCAGCGTCTGCCTTTCTCCTCTGACCTCACCCTCACGCCTTGAGCCACCAGAGTGAGTCCATCATCAACTTCCAATCCTGACTCCACAGCCATCTGCCACACACAATATTTTCACACGCTTTCAGCGCCGGGTTCAGCATTTTTCACACATTGTCATGCACGTTAAGACCAAACAGCAATATCATTTGACACTTGCACATAAGTACTGCATATATGTCTTCAGGCAAAAAGAAACAGTTCTCTGATATGTTAGGTGAATGCACACTGTGCATCAGTTCCTATATATCCAAAGCAGAGCATTAGAGCTTTTCTCACCAGTCTCTCCTACTATTTGGCTAGGATGACCACACTGGTTCCACCATCAACTGAGTGAGGCAGATAATCATTATGCAGTAAATGTTATCTGAGATAGTAATAATGTCATACTCCCCTGGGCCAGCAAGACTGAATTTTAAGTCACTAATCTCCCCAGTGAAGCTTTCTATTTTCTGCTGATTTGGGGAATTCTGGAAGGTCTAAAGAAAGAGTAAGACAATAAACTAAAACACAGTACATTTTAAAAGGACCGGTTGTAACGGTTGTTAAGAAAATGAGAAGCTGCTGATTTAAATTCAGGCTAGGTGCCTTAAAGCTGCACCGGAGGAATAGGGCTTCTGTTGTCTTTGCTGTACTCCTGTAATCATGCACTTGATCGCGGCAGTTAGTACGAAGTTGTTGGGCAACAGCCCTGACTCCACTCAACAAATCCCCCTTCGAAAGACAGCGCAAAATGGTCTGAAATTGTCCTACATCTGGGTTGTTTTTCAATTAATTGAATATTGTGTACAGGAAAGCAATTTCTTGTGGTACCAATACCAATAGTAGAAGGACAGACATGACTTCATGAATCAGGCTTTTCATTTAATTGTACAGACTGATCATTCTACTTATGAGCCAAATAATATCCATCCATCCATCCATCCATCCTTTAAGCCGCTTCTCTGTCAGGGTCGCGGGGGGAGCTGGAGCCTATCCCAGCAGTCTTCAGGTGGAAGGCAGGATACACCCTGGACAGGTCGCCAGTCCATCGCAGGGCAGACAGACAGACACAGACAGTCACTCACACATTCACACCTAGGGGGAATTCAGCATGTCCAATTGGCCTGACTGCATGTCTTTGGACTGTGGGAGGAAACCGGAGAACCCAGAGGAAACCCACACAGACACGGGGAGAACATGCAAACTCCACACAGAGAGGACCCGGTCACCCGGCAGGGGAATCGAACCTAGGCCCTCCTTGCTGGGAGGCGACAGCGCTACCCACCACGCCACCATGCCGCCCATAATTTGAAATATGCTTAACTAAATTTCAGTGTTTTGGCATAACCATTAGCATACATAACAACTTAAAAACAGCAAAATAAAACTTATTTTACTTGAGAGTCAGAGAAAACATATCTATCTCTGCCATTATTTTGTTATAGCATTGCTATAGGGCTCCGTAAAGAGCTTATGAACACAAATATAACACTCACTTTGCTTAAATGGCAGTATAAAATACAGAACTCTGTGATAACATAAGAAGACTCCAAGCCTAAGATGGAAGGTGAGTTAAGACTTCATAAGAACGTATTTAAGTGGTTTAAAATTTGTAAAAGTTTTGTCATGATATGCAACACCTGTCATTGGAAAATATAAATGACCATTCTCCATTATTAACCTAGTGGCTGTTTCAGTTTCTGAGTAATGGCATGAAAATAAACAGCTAGTGATCAAATCAAATCAAATTTATTGTATAGCGCTTTTACAACGGTTGTTGTCACAAAGCAGCTTTACAGAAAAAGACAAAGTTTTAACAGGACTGTAAGAATGTACAAACCCCCCCCCCCCCCCCCCCCCCCCCCCCCCGGTGAGCAAGCCAGGGGCAACAGTGGCAAGGAAAAACTCTCTCAGAACTGAGGAAGAAACCTTGGGAGGAACCAGGCTCAACAGGGGGGACCCATCCTCCTCTGGTCAAACTACCTACAAATGATTATATTACTAATATAAATAGCAGTAATATTGGTATTAGAAATAGCTAGGAGTCTATGAGAACATCAGTGTAGGGTGGGCAGCTAGTCCAAGGCAGGTGGTGGCAGCTGGGGCATGGGCAGCTGGTCTGAAGTGGGAAGCAGGAGGGCTCGGCAGTCGGTCGTCCTTCAGTGTCCAGCCGGACATATGGGTGATTGTATACTCGGAAAGAAAAGCACTTCATATCATATACTGCATTGGTTTTAGACTCATCCATGATAAATTTGTAGCAGTTGTTCTGCCCTTAAGAATGAAATAATTTGAATGAAATAACTATGGAAACATGGAATGAAATGGAAAATCAACTGGGTTGAAAAACAGGAACTGTAAATCTAAGTTAAATTGGCCTTTGGTTACACATTATGTTCAGTGGTTTTAGCTTGATAGCAAAAGTACAAAATTATGGATCACATTATGGATCACAACAGTGGAGAGGAGACTTGAAAGAAAGATAAAGAAGGGTTTGACAGAAGAGGGATCTCAGTATGACAATTGCAATACTTTAATCCAGCTCAGTAGCCTGAAGCTTCACACCAAGGTTGGTCACTCTAGATTGAAAATATGAGTAGAAGCAAAATTGATGGTTTTCAAAGGAAGGATAGATGAAAAAATAATGGCAGGATGGGATAAAAGGGCTTTGGTTGATCTACCACATGTTCATACTGTAGCTCAGAAAAGCAGGGAAAGTGGAATGAAAAGTAGGACTAAATGATTTAGGGAGAGTTTTGGATTTGGGTTACCAAAAGCATCTTTGTATGAGTACATAAACAATCCCATGTGTTCCTGTATTGAAATCAAATTTATTCACACTTGCTTGAAGGAGAGCAGATTATCTCCCATAATCAAACTTATTTTTAACATAGAATATTTTTCTTAAGAATATCATTTTCACACCTAGGAAATGTAGTTCTTTGGCTTTTGTGGTATGTTCCTTGAGAAGGACGCTGTGACATGAGATAAGGACTTTTTTATGCCCATCTCCAATCTTTCCTACCACACATCCTGATGGTGGTGAGTTGGAACTGGATTTTTCCATCATTATTTCATTGGGTGAAAGGTACACCTCAGTGATAAGACAATATATATTGTTATTGTGATTATCGTGAAATGATGTCAGAATACAATACAATCTATTTGGAGAACACTGACCAAGTGCATTTTTCATTGTAAAGAGACCAAAATTAGTCCAGTTTAACTGGATGTAGTGAAATACAGCACACCGAATATTGAATAGAAATCACTGTGTTCACAGTGTTTGACTGTTTTGTTTTTATGGAGCACTACTAGTTCTTTTTACTATGTTCCAACTGATCAGATGCCTGAAAAAATAAATATCATGACATATCATGTATCATAAAGATTTCTTGAATTATCAAAATATTATATTTTTGCTGTATCACCCACTTTATAATAATAATAATTATTATTATTATTACTTCTGAAAGGTGACTATTCAGGAATCTTCAAGGCCTTGGTCAACTAAGAGCAACTCTTGATGACATTATTAAGATGCGCAGGAGGGACACTATCTTTGTTGACTCAATCTCACCAATGACACTGAGTCCACATTATAATAGTATTGATGTAACGATGAATCAGCAATTGTAGAATGTCTAATTTACATACAATTTGGATAAATGTATTTGCTTTGAGCAAGTCTGTGTTAGGCAGGGAGAACACTTGCCACATCCTCTCATCCCCTCCACTTACTTTCCTTCTCTGTCTCTCGACTCTTAGAGTTTTAGCCTGCTGATTTACTTTAAAGGTGCAGTGTGTATGATGTGACAGCGATGACTTGACTACCCCTCCCTCCTCCCTCCTTTCCCAAGCGTGTAGTAGGACTTATGGTGGCTGTGATATTTTTGCACATTTGACACCAGTGATTCCCCCTCCCTTGGCTTTTCTTCTGCTAAATAATAAGTTTGAACCTCCATTTGTCAGAGCCTGGGTTCTCAATTTTTTCACAACACAAATGATTAGCCAGCAGCAGCAACCTAATCTAATAAATTGAATAAAGTTATACAAGTATAGCAAAGAAATGAAAAAAGAGGGAGGAACGCAAAAATTTCTTGCTGCTCTCCAAAAGCTAACTTTATTTTTCCTATCAGAATAGATCACAGGCTCAGCAGACTGTACATAATGCTGGTATTAGTGTTACTCGAGTTAGTGGGGTAATTGTGTTGGGGTTATTAGTCAAAAAATGAATCCATTCAAATTAATTACATTTCTAACTGATTCCATTTCTCAGAATGTAATGGTATTGTGCTACTTTACCTCCTGAAATGTAATCTCACTACTCATATCTTTACTTCTACCTTGCCTATACCAAACTATCTCACTCTTTTGGCAGATCATTTTACTTGTTTCCAGCATTGTTTCTTAAAAACAAACAAAATGACCTGCCAAGTAAGATCATTTCACCGAATAACATTTCTGAAGTAAAAAGTATAGAAGTTAAATAATCATATTATAGTCTTACAACCTCTGCGATGGACCGGCCACCTGCCCAGGGTGTTTCCTGCCTTGCTCCCAATGACTAGGATAGGCCTAACCTCGCGACCCAGAAGGATAAGCGGTTTGTGTGTGTGTGTGTGTGTGTGTGTGTGTGTGTGTTCTTACACCGTTATCAGATATATCGACCAGATTTAAGATTCCATCTGCCATGATATCGTTTTAGGCAGTAATAGCCGAGACAATGCTTTGTGAGCTCATGAGGCCCCAGAATCACTAAATCCACCCCTGGAACTATGAAGTGAAATCGGGGGGTGACAGAAAAGGAAAATATCTGGAATCAAATATATATATATTTCCCCTGCAAGCTGTGGGAATGGGAGCAAGTTGAGAAAATGTCATATCCACGAATGATAAGGTGGAAAAGGATAAAAAAAAAGCACAGATATAAAATGTAGCAGGGAGCAGACGACAAAACAGAGTCCGCGCCGTGAGCGGCCGTTGGACGAAAGTTTGTGAGGTTGCGGTTTGAGAGCTTTGTTGGAGGAGTAACGCTGTGGGGTATGTAGGAGAAGGAGGAGGAAGAGGAAGGGAGAGCACACGAAGCCTTGTCGAGCTGCAGCAGTGCCATTCTAGTGAGCTGGTTGTTTGGGCTACTTCAGAAGAAACGAATCGCGCACTGACCGCTGCATTTCCAAAGCTAGCGTTCCCTTGTGTCACGACGGGTGAATGGGCTTTATATGAACGGCATTAGGCTGATTTTAGTCTCGCTAAACCGCGTGCCGACAGATCTCAGAGGAGCAAAGTTCGCCTTAGTGACACATTAGCTACTAATACGGTGGGAATGTGACCCGATACGTTTTGCAGACACTCCAAAATGGCGAATGGTGCAGCAAGTGCAGCCGTATCTCCTGTAGACTAGACTGGTGTCGGTTTCTGCACTGAAGTTTCAGCGTTTCTCATCCTGACTCGCGAGGAAAGGTAAAAAAGTCCGGCAAAACGCTTCAACGGGACATGACAAATGCGATTCACGTTGTTTTTCCTGCCTCGGAGAAGATCGTGAAATGGTCTGGTGCTTTTGAGTCACTCGGTTTGGTCTGTCACCCCTGCGGTTTGGCTTTTGTGTGTGAATGTCATTACACTTTATCCTCGCCTGTGTCCCTCTGCTTGCGTGTCCGCCCCCTCCTCAGTGTTCTTCCTCCCACAGATGGGGAGGCTCCGCGTGGCGGTGGTGGGCGCAGGGGCCGCAGGCCTGTGTGCGGCCCGACACATTTTGTCTCGACCCAGAGAGTTTGACCTCCCGGTGGTGTACGAGCTGACTGACCACGTGGGTGGTACGTGGTTCTATGAGGAACGTGTGGGCACTTATGACAATGGCCTTCCTGTTCAAAGCAGCATGTACAGGAACCTCAGGTAGACCACTGCTCGCACTACTTCTGAGCCATTTGTTCTGGTCTTGGTCCAACTAATCAGCTAAATTTCAAGGGCCCAAAATGGACCTTTTCTTCATAGCTACACTGTAAGAGTTCTAGTTTCACTGTAGTTACAGAGTTACCGTCACTGTCAACCGTAACTTCTTTTTCCCGTTTTTGTTTTTACACTATTTAAGAACAGAGATTTGAGATTCCCTTGTTCTCCCCAATCGTGCGAACGCTTCATGAAAAACGGACCTGCAGAAATGGTCCAACGTCACTTGAAATTTCTGCGAAATTTTGTTGACAAAGACATTTAGGGTCTGCAGTAAAATTTTACATTACATAGAAACATACAGACTAGATTTGATAGGAACCAGGGGTTACAACGTCTACAACACAAATATAGCCATTTTATTTACTTTCCAGGATGATCACTGCACTTAAGTGTCTCTGGAGTCCTATATGTAACGTTGATAATAATGATAAAATAGTGGTAAATCGAGGGAAAAAAACCCCAAAATAAAAAAACCACACCCATGTGATTGGCTGATTAGCTATTTGTGTTAACAAGCAATTGAACAGGTAGGTCCTGAATGGTAAGATTAATAACTGAATAATAAAACTACACTTTAAAGGGCTAACAGGCCCTCAATGAGTTGAAATATGTGTTGGAGCAGGGAAAACAATATCTACAGGGCAGAGTTGGGAACCACTGGGTCAGGCTATTTTTAAAGCAATTACATATAGGCAGTACTTTAAGCTTATTTATTTAGGCCATAACTCCTATGTCTTTCTGCATGTTCTCCATTTTTAGAACCAACCTGCCTAAGGAGGTTATGATGTTTCCTGATTTTCCCTTCGACTCCCACTTGCCCTCATTTCTGTCCCACCAGGATGTTCAGCAGTATTTGGAGAGATACTGCAAGAGTCATGCCATTACACCACATATAAAGGTTTTCAAATTGAGATGATCTTGTCTTTTTCTTTATTTCAGATCATATTTACGAATTACATGAATGTTTTTAGAACTCTCTGCTGTGCATTCTATTTAGAACATATCTGCCAGGCACAGAGATGTAGCATAACAATGTTCTTGAGCTATCCAGTCTTTTACGAACTTCACTGACCGCTGGCCAAAAGCACTGCCATAGAGACAGTAGCAAAAAACACAGCCAATCAGGTATGCCTCTGGGCCAGTGACGAGTGGCCTGTAAATGTCCTGTGGTATTAGTGAGTAACGTTTTTGTGTTGAGGCTAAAGTAGTGCTTGCGACGGTCTTTTCTCTCGTCAACAGTTCAACACCGTGGTGGAAGAGGTGAAGCCCATCTCCATGGAGACGGAGGAGGGGGGAGCTGTGACGTGGGAGGTAATTTCGCGTGGCACGTACGGAGGGCACAGCACACAGACATTCGACTCGGTGTTCATCTGCAGTGGGTGAGGAATGCCATTTGTGACAGCACAAAAAGCCACTTGTACACAAAGTGAAGTTGATCCCTTAGCACAATTTTTGCAGAGGCGCTCTCCTTAACGTACGATTATCATCTTAAAAGAGGATTATTTCCATTTTCTCAGTCATTGTCCTGGCATTAAAAGCAATTTCAGCCTTGCTGTGAGGATATGAATGAGCGCTTTTTAAACCATTCACAAGGAAATTATGTGAAGGAAGCTGTGAGGAAAAGAGCAGCAGACCTCTAGGCATGACTCATGTGTTCCTTCCTCTTTTACAGACATTACTCTGTGCCTCACCTGCCCTCCATTCCAGGAATGGAGCATTTTAAAGGTGCAGCAGATGTTTAGTGTTGACAACAAACATGACCCTGAAAGTGCAAACTATTACTCACGTACACTCTAACCATATCTCTCTCTCTGCTGATTTCTCCCTCTATCTTTCATTCACTCCGTTCCTCGCTTCTCAGGAAAGGTGATGCACAGCCACTCTTATCGCTGCCCAGAACCGTTCGCCCATCAATCTGTTGTGGTTCTGGGTGCTGGAGCATCTGGAGTTGATATCTCATTCGAGCTCGCTCAAGCTAAAGCCAAGGTGAGAGGCTTTACTATTAGAAATAAGTCATTGTTAATACAGTTCTTTAGGAACAGAGCATGTACTAAACTAGAGCATGTCTTTCGTTAGAATGGTTCATTTTATTAATCTTCTGTTTGCTCATTTAATGATATTAAGACATGCAGATGTATTTCATTTATGTTGGTCTTTGAAGTAATGTAGAAAGATGCAATGTGTGGCTGTCAGCAGTGTGGTAAGCATGTACCGACTTATTCTTCCCTCTGTGCTCATAATCCTTATTTGTAGGTGACCCTGAGCCATAATAAGCCAGCTGTGCAGTTCTCTTTGCCCCCACAAATTCAGCAGGCAGCCCCTGTGGTGAAGGTCTTCGAAGATGGCTCTTTGCTGTTCCAGGATGGATCAGTGGCCCAAGCTCAAGTTCTCCTACTTTGCACTGGATACAGTTACCACTTCCCATTCCTCTGCCCCAAACAGCTTGGCCTGGAGGTAGAGCACCACCTAGTGGCTCCTCTGTACAAGTACCTGCTGCCTCCTGCCTTCCCCTCGCTCTTTTTTTTAGGCATCTGCAAAGTGATCTGCCCTTTTCCTCACTTTCATTGTCAGGTGAGCATCTAAAGGAGCTATTTACTTGGTTATAGGCATACACTGCAATTTCTTTTACTTTATGTTTGTCTTTCTGTCTCATGCTCTAATTTTCTTCCCCCAGGTCCAGTTTGCACTTGCAGTTCTTGAGGGCACAGTTCAGCTGCCTTCACGTGAAGTGATGGAAGAAGAGGCTGAAAGAGAGAGAACAAGGAAAACACAGATGGGTGTTCAAGCGAAACACTGTCTGAAAATGGACTCCGAGCAGTGGGTTTACTACCAAGATCTGGCGACCACAGCAGGATTCTCTCCTCCACAGCCGGTTATACAGAGTCTTTATGAAGAAGTAAGGAGACAGCGCCAGGCGAAGCCTCAGGCTTACAAACAAATTAACTACAGACTTGTTGATGCCACGCAGTGGCAGCTTCTGGAAGCACCATCTGTACCGATAGATAAGGTCTAGTGTTAGTTGTAGGACCAAGGGAAAGTGATTATAGGACCCCGTTTCAGTATGTTTTAAACATGCCCTCACCAACTTTGACTCACCACATGGAAGTGCGTCACATCTACATTAAGCAAGTGGCCCCACACAGTACAAATGGAAGAGCGGAGCAGAGGTTTTTAATTGGAATGCATTTGCCTTCAACTAGGTTAGCAGTAATGTGCTGATCAGCTAGCTATGCAAATCCAAAACATTTTTCAAACATATCGTACATAAAATTGGTGAATAACTGTGTGTTGAATTCTTGTTAGCCATATACACTTTAGCTATAATTAGCAGATAAGTTGTATTAACATTTAGGGGTATCAGGAGTAGCTTGTATCCTAAAGCCAATCTTAAGCATTTTAACATACTATATGACCATATGCTATGGCTTCTACACAGCTTTGCTTACCTTTATTTCTGATTTCAGAAGAAAGGTGCATCAGGTCTGTGATTTCTGGGCAAGTTTTCCTGCAAAGTTGACAGTCATGTTCACTTGATTCCCCCTCTGAGGGCTCAACTAATAAAATTCACTTAAGCAAATACAGTAATTAAGCTCTTAAGATGGCATCAAGGACTCCTTTGAAGGGAAATGGTGAGGCAAAGAGGACAAGGGCTTGTTAAAAACAGTATTGAAACGGGCAGTAGCTGTTCAATCCTTGTACTTGCTTTTCTCTGACCTTTCCAGTATCCACTGGATTCTTATAGTCTGTTTTTATAGAGGTGCTGTCACATTAAACGTGACATTTAATATTCTAAATTGTACCAAGAAGTAGGCTACCACAAGAAAGAAAACCATGAATAAGATAAATAGTAAATGTCTCTGCAAATTCCACAAGAATAAGTGCATAGTTCAGTAAAGATCATTCTTTTACTGATGCAAACAAATAGGACACTAAAACTGCATAAATTACAACTTAATTCTTAACATTATTATTGTAATGACTAACTTTTCAATGCAAATGGAATGTAATATTCTCAATGGAGTCGTCCACACTTCTGCAAATGAGCCTAATAATTTTTTGTTTTTTTTTTACGAAAAACAAAAAGATCTATAGTAATAATATTAGAAACTATACAATTTCTATAGTGCTACTACAATAATTATCTATTATATTTTCTCCTTCTGTAATACTCAGTTCATAAAATTGTATCCCTGCTAGATCTGCCCTGTAAGTGCTATTATTGTGCAATGGAAACATCTAGGAGCAACAGCTCAGCCACAAAGTGGTAGGCACAGAGGGGGGCTGCCAAGTGCTGAAACACAGTTGCTGATTTTAGTGAGTAAAAATCACTTATCCTCGGTTGCATCACTTACTACAGAGTTCCAAACTGCCTCTAATATCAGCACAAAACTGTGTCAGAGGCTTCATGACATAGGTTTCCATGACTGAACAGCTACACACAAGCCTAAAATCAATATGCACAACGCCAAGTGTCGGCAGGAGTGGTGTAAATCCCGCCACCTCTGGAGCAGTGGAAACATTCTCTAGAGTTATGGACCATGCTTCACCATCTGGCAGTCTGATGGAAAAATCTGAGTTTGGTGGAGGATAGAAGAACGCTGTCATTCGGAGTGCATAGTCTTCTACAGCATGCAAACACATTGTAGACAATTATATGATTCCAGCTTTGTGGCAACAGTTTGGGGAAGACCAGTGCTCCATGGTTTGATGAGTTTGGTGTGGAGGAACTCCAGTGGCCTGCACAGAGCCCTGACCTTATCCCCACTCAACACCTTTGGCATCAATTGGAACATGGATTGGGAGCCGTGCCATATCGTCTAACATCAGTGCCTGACCTCATAAATGCTCTTTTGACTGAATGGGCACAAATTTGCACAGATACACTCCAAAGTCTTATAAAAAGCCTTTTCAAACGAGTGGAGGCTGTTACAGACACAATCAGGGGCCAACTCCATATTAATCCCCATGGATTGAAGATAAAATAATCCTTTATTAGTCCCACTACAGCACAGCAGCAAAGGGACAGCAACATACTCAAGAAAAAGAGAAGTATTAACAAGAAGAGAATGAACAAACAAGTAATTAACTTTGTTACGTGTTACTATATAGGCAATATATATTAAAACTAAATATAAAAAAATTAGATCAAAAATATAAACTATCCTTCACAAAAAAAACCCAAAAATTATAAATAAATAAAAAAGCTAAGATATTTACATTGTAAGGATATTTTGGCTGAAATTCACATGGAGTATTGCACATGAGGTACTGTTTATAAACTGCTCAAAAAAATAAAGGGAACACTTAAACAACACAATATAACTCCAAGTAAATCAAACTTCTGTGAAATCAAACTGTCCACTTAGGAAGCAACACTGATTGACAATCAATTTCACAGCTGTTGTGCAAATGGAATAGACAACAGGTGGAAATTATTGGCAATTAGCAAGACACACTCAATAAAGGAGTGGTTCTGCAGGTGGGGACCACAGACCACTTCTCAGTACCTATGCATTCTGGCTGATGTTTTGGTCACTTTTGAATGTTGGTGGTGCTTTCACACTCGTGGTAGCATGAGACAGACTCTACAACTCACACAAATGGCTCAGGTAGTGCAGCTCATCCAGGATGGCACATCAATGCGAGCTGTGGCAAGAAGGTTTGCTGTATCTGTCCAGAGGCTGGAGGCGCTACCAGGAGACAGGCCAGTACACCAGGAGATGTGGAGGAGGCCGTAGGAGGGCAACAACCCAGCAGCAAGACCGCTACCTGCGCCTTTGTGCAAGGAGGAACAGGAGGAGCACTGCCAGAGCCCTGCAAAATGACCTCCAGCAGGCCACAAATGTGCATGTGTCTGCACAAACGGTTAGAATCCGACTCCATGAGGATGGTATGAGGGCCCGATGTCCACAGATGGGGGTTGTGCTCACAGCCCAGCACCGTGCAGGATGCTTGGCATTTGCCAGAGAACACCAGGATTGGCAAATTCGCCACTGGCGCCCTGTGCTCTTCACAGATGAAAGGAGGAGGGAGGAGATCCCTCAGGAGACCATCCGCCACCTCATCAGGAGCATGCCCAGGCGTTGTAGGGAGGTCATACAGGCACGTGGAGGCCACACACAATACTGAGCCTCATTTGACTTGTTTTAAGGACATTACATCAAAGTTGGATCAGCCTGTAGTGTGTTTTTCCACTTTAATTGTGTGTGACTCCAAATCCAGGCCTCCAATGGTTAATAAATTTGATTTCCATTGATGATTTGTGTGATTTTGTTGTCAGCACATTCAACTTTGTACAGAACAAAGTATTCAATGAGAATATTTCATTCATTCAGATCTAGGATGTGTTATTTGAGTGTTCCCTTTATTTTTTTGAGCAGTGTATTACACATGGAATGGTGAGGACTTAACAATTTAAATATAAAGTTCAAAAATATTTACACTATAGAGAAATGTTAAAAATATATATACACATGGAGTTTTGATTATATTCCACACAGGAAAAGGTGATAAAATCACAGTATGTTTTGTAGGTGTGTGAGGTCTAGTGGGGGCAGTGTTGGTTAAACAGAGCTACCCAGGACAGGAGCTGGCCTTCTTAATGAGCCTGTCAAGTCTCTTCCTGTCTGTAGTTGAGATGCTGCTGCCCCAGCAGACCACTCCAAAGAAGATGGCTGATGTGTCACAATTGGGTCTTCCCACTCCCATGTACTTCTTGTTTACTTTCTTACCGTCCGCATGCATTTGTTGTGTTCTTAGTTCAGCCCCTTGTTTTCTTTACTCCGCCCCTGATTTGTTTTACCTGTTTCCCACCTGTCCCTCGTCATCCCTGTGATTATTTAAGCCCTGTGTTTGCCCCTAGTTTTCATTGGTCTTTGTTTGATGTTTGTTTGTGCTGTTTGGATGTATCGTTTGCTGTTATTCTAGCCCCTGTTGTAATTTGTTTCTGTGTTTAGTCTGCTTTGTATTTGGTTATGTATGCACCCCGATCTATTCGCATTGGCTCTCTGACCATGGACCATTATGACCCTGATTTTGGATTTGCCCACAATAAAAGTCGCTTATTTCAGCGTATGCATCCGCCTCCTCACTCCCCTGCGTTACATGATGCCACAACGGTGCCAAAGAAGGTCCTCAGCAGTGCCCCCTGCACTCCAAACGACCTCAGTCTTCTGAGCAGGTAGATTCTGCTCTGGCCTTTTCTTTAAAGTGCACTTGAGTTTTCTGACCAGTCCAGTCTATTGTTAAGACGAAAACCTGGGTATTTATAAGAGTCCACCCTCTCAACACAAAGTCTACAGTTCCAGGACTGTACCCTGCGGGGACCCTGTACTGCTGAACACTGTGTCAGACACACTGCCCTCACATACTGTGGTCAATTGGTGAGATAGTCCAGAATCCAGTTTGATAGGTGGTGATCCACCCCTGTGTTCTCCAGTTTGTCCCTCAGGAGCCTGGGCTGTATGGTGCTAAAAGTACTTGAGAAATCAAAGAATATGATTATCAGTGCTCCCAGGCTTCTCCAGGTGAGAAAGAGCTCTGTGTAGGAGGTAGATGACTGTGTCATCCACTCCAATGCCAGGTTGATAGGCACACTGGAGTGGGTCCATAGATGAGCTAACCAGAGGGCAGATATATACAAGGACCAGCCTCTCTAGCATCTTCATCAAATGTGACGTCAGTGCCACTGGCCTGTAGCTACGGAGGTCCTTCGGCACTTTGGCACTGGTACCACCCAGTATGATTTCCACAGTTGTGGTACCTTACCGAGTTTCAGCCTCATGTTGAACATGTGGAATAGAAAATCCAAGAAGGTCATATAGGTGTGATGGTCAGGTGTCCGCAAACTCTAGTATACTTTAAATCTATAATAGTTGTGTTGTATCTTGGCATAAACCACATTAGTCATCCAAATTACTAAGTTTCTAGGAATCCTGTAGAAATTCCTGTAGTATTACTATATATTTTTTTTTCATAAGGGTTGTTTTATATATACTCACACGTCATGATTTGGGATTTGTTGACATACCAATACAGAATAAAAACAATCAAATTTTATGTGCATTAATTAAATTCAGCTACTTTGTTTGACCTCTGGCTGAGCATCGTAAGCCCTAGAAACACTTAGGGATATTTCTAGCTAGAAACAGTTGCTTAGGGCCCCTGAGCCACCATCCATCCATCCATCCATCCATCCATTTTCTAAGCCGCTTCTCCGCCAGGGTCGCGGGGGGGTGCTGGAGCCTATCCCAGCAGTCATTGGGTGGAAGGCAGGATACACCCTGGACAGGTTGCCAGTCCACCGCAGGGCACCTGAGCCACCATGGGTCCGCCAATATGTAAAGTTTTTACAAATGATGTTCGAAAAGCTATTTATCTGTTCAATTAGCATTAAATTGCTCCAAAAAACACATTTCAATAAATGCAAATAACATTAATACAATAAATTGTGATTTTACAGTTTTACAGAAAAGTTTGAGCACCCCTGGTAAAATTACATTTTGTTGATTTTCTGACTGAGAATAAGTACAAATCCTCCACAGGGAGCACACTTCTGCACATTTTAGAGCACAATTACTGAATTTATGATATTGGGGGGATGGGCATAAAATGTGGTCTGTGCAAAAGTTAGGGCACATTTTATATATAGTGTTTTTTCAGTATGTTAAACTAATGAAATAAAAAAAAAACATTTCACTCTAAAAGTTGCAAAAGAATACTGTATTTAAGTATTTAAGTTTGTGCCCTGTAGAACAGGGGTGCTCATGGAGTTATAGAGTTAAACTGCCCTGGAATATTCAGATGCCCCTAAAAAACTTTAGATCGGATCAGGTGTGTTAGTTTAGGGTTGGAGCTACGCTCTACAGGGTGGTAGATCTTCTGGACCAAGATTAGGCACTGTTGTTGTAGAGGATGTGTTATTGAATTTTCACTTAGGACATCAACAAAACATTTGATCAAGGATATTCACACTTTTGCATACAACTGTATGTAATGCCAGTATATTCATGTAACCATTTTCAAACCTTTCCTCGAGGAAGTTATTGTTTTCTTATTTTACTATTACCATCCAGCACCTGGTTTAGCTAATCTTCATTAAATCAGAAGTGCTGCTGATGGATTTGAACAGATCTATGCAATGGCTGAGGGCATTGAGGAGAAATCAGGAACCAAACCAGATTCTGGTCTTCTAATCAGTGCATATCAACGGCTTTTTGAAAGCGGGAAATTCCTGTTGCCTTTTCATGCATTAATGTTTATTTGAACTCTAGTGTTTTCTTCAAACAGAAGCATGCATGTTGCCCAGATATTGTTTTAAACTATTTGCTACGGTTCCCAAGACTTTACCATTTAATTTTTCTTAGGTTTTATTCTTTACCAAGGTTAAATGGGAACTCCATCAATTTTGCTAAATTTTAACATAATTAAATGGTTAGGACATAAAGTCTTTCAGAGTGTTTTGATTTGAAATGCTCTGTTGCAGAGAAACCTGGAGAGCCAGAATTGTTTACAGTGGTGGTGATGGGAACCAGACATCTGAAAAGTTCTAGGCCTCTAAAAGCTCCATCACAGAAAATGATCGTACAAAATAGTTGTGAATATGCTGCCTGATGCCTGAGACGTCGTGTCACAATAGTTTTCTGATAAAGTTTTGACCTAATTTGTTAATCCATTTATTTGAACCCATTCATGGTGGAAGGTTACATGCAGGGCGTTGTGAGTCAAAATAGCCACCAAAGAAAACAATGAATTACTGCTATTTTACCATCATCAAACCTCAGAAGATGTGTAGGTTCAATGGTAGTTTATAATTTATAATGATAGTGAATAAAATATCTATATTTGCATTGCAGACATGGTGACCCTTCACCACCACTGACCACTATACATGAGTGTAATTTTCTCTACATTTAAATCACACCACATCTAATGAGCCTGTTTACATTGCAACAAGGGAATTATGCAAAATAATAATAACAACAACAACAAAATCGGTAACCCCTGTAACTAAGTATTTATTCTTGCATACAAAAGAATATGACTGTGGTGGGACTGGGGATGTGTTGGCCCCCCCCAAGTAGGATGGAAGTCGTTTGGGGTTAAGAAACAGGCCTGGAAGGACCTTCTGAGAGCACCACACATTTAGACCAAACAACTCAAAGTGTCGACAGAAATTAAGCTTCTGTTTAGATAGACGGGATTTTTTCCCACAGAAATTCAAGCGTGGTTGAAATGTTGCATCATGGCTTTTATCAGCAGAGCGAGCTACGCCACACACTTGTGAGTTTTCCCATCTGGTTTGAGTCGTCATCTCCGAACATTGTGAAATTGGACACCTACTTTCTTAACCCTTCCCAACTCGTCCGCCCTCTCCACTCGCTGTTCTAAAAGTAGCGAAAGCTGTCCCGCAGGCTTTGGACTGTGAATGTTAGCCCGTATCATGAATGTTGTCGGTTTAATCTAGAGGAGCAGAGCGAAATCCTCCTCAGACTCTCCGCCGACCAGCCTGGAGCTTCTGTTCAAACAAACAGGGCTGAAGAGAAGGATCTGGCGCGGGTGGGGGCAAATGGAAGACAGAGGGGGGGTTTCCTCTCAGAAGAGGAATGATTTACCCGACTAATAAGACATTAATGAATCAGAGTGTATTAAGAAGCTTGAGGGTCCTGTGTCTTTCGGATTGGAGCGACTGCTGAGATGTCAAGTTCAGTCTTCAGATAAGGCGAGGTAAGAAACTTGACTTGTTGTCACCCGCCCCTGTAGAAAAACACACTGTGCTGTTTGTGGTATAGCCCTCAAAACTTTGTCTGTTAGCACAGTGAGTATGTTAGTGTTACAGCGTTTAACGTGTAGGCAGGATGTGTGGTGTTGTTGTTCTCATACATGTATCTCGACATAGATCCAAAAGTAGCTTAAATTCCTGTAGCTAAAGGGAGGAACCCTGGGTGTGTGTGTGGAAGGGTGGGAGTGTGTTGGAAGTTCACAGCAAAAAGCGCAAGCGTTAACACCCCTCAGCCCTCACACTGCAGAAAGTCACATCTTGTCAGGTGAAAGCACCTTAAATATGGTCATTGTGTCTAATATTTAGGATTTTTAGACTGTTGTAAGATTATTCAGGCTATTTCTGGATGTCTCACTTATTGTACGTGATCATATGGGAGATAATAGTAGCCTAAATCATTGAGATTAAGTGACCCTTATCACTCCCACATTGGGGAAATTTGGGATATGGGGATACTTTTACATATGATCTGTCAGTGCAGGCAGGTCATTTTGGTAAAATTGCTTAAAGTAATTAAGAGACTAGAAGTATGCTGAATAGTCTTGTAATATTCTTTAATTTTTCTTATCATTAAATATTGCCAACATTTAAAAGGCTCACATGCTACTTATGACATTTTGTGGGTTTTTATACCCAGAAAACAGACATTTTCCAACCTTCCTTATATCCTTATACCTTAGAATTTAACAGGATGTTTGTGTTACTGTATCTTTAAGACTGATATATGCAAATACTTCTATTTTGATTGGCTGCACTGTACCGCACCTCTGTCAGAAAGCAGTCAAGGCTTAAACATTGCTTATAACTTCAAAGTGAATGGGTGGGGCTACTGTGTTGGGCAAAATAGGCAGAAAATTATAAATACACTGGTTTTTGTGACATCACAAAAAGACTAAATTCAAAATGAGATGTTTTCGCAACTTAGTTTGCTGTGAAAATATGTATTGTATGGATGGTAGAGTGCATAGTACACTAAAAAAAAACCTGAAACTTAAACCATGTTTAGATTCAACATCAAAGAAGCTTCCACATTCCAATATTTCCTTTTGTGCAGGGCACAGCTTTAGGCTGCTACCCCCCACTCTTCTTATGTGATTCCTGTCACATAACGAGGACTGCAAGACAAGCTTGATGTTGAGATAGCGAGCTGTACAACACTGCTCAGAAAAAGCTTCCTAGTAATAAAAATACAACGCACATCATCTTCTGAAGTATAAAGTATTTTATTGAAGCATGATTGCCTGCCATCTCCAGTGTGTGCTATGTGCTGAGTTTACATCACTTACCAACAGATGGATGAGGAGGCGGACAGCAACGGGCAGGAAGAACATAGTTCTGATGACCCTGCTCTTCCTGGACCCAGTGTGGTGGCAGAGACCCAGCTTCAACACTGCCAGGAGCCCCACACTCCAGACCAGGACTTGCCCATCATGCACTGGGAAGACCTGAGTTTGCGGATAGCAGAGCTTGAGAAACAGGAGGAAGAGAGGAGAAGATCAGAGGTTTGACAGTAATGGTGTAGCTTGATTCTGTAAATGCTCCAAAAGTATCTTCATAGTCACATATTTATGACAGTATATTTTATATTAGGCCCATTTTTTTCATGTGACTTTGACTCTCAAAGCAGATGTGTTAGAAACATGTATTGTGTAATTTTTTAACTTGTGTGTTTAGTTAAGGAGAGTACATATTGTCCCATCAATTTCTCCATAATACAAACGTTGAGATGTAAATTTTGTCATTTAGAATAGTTTGATGTGACATGGTTTACTGTGGAAAAGCTTACCTTTACTTTTTTTTTTAATAGTGGTGTTAGGAACACACATAAAGCCATTTAATTAACTCAAGCCTTTCGAGTTTATGTGTAATATTGATAATATGAAAACACATGTCCAAAAAAGTTGAGTACCAGTTTGACTTATAACTCCCTGAATGAACTTCTCAGAGATAAATGTATTTTGAAACATACATTTTAGGCCAAACCCTTACCTGAGAATTACCATAAACAGTTTCTCAGGCATCAGGTTGTGTATTTGTTACCATTTCATGTAGTTACTTTAGATATCTGGTTCCTATCACCACCTCTGCGAATTATTTGAAGTGTCTCTAGAAAGGCTCATTTCACATCAAACCACTCTTAATGACTTTGTTCATATTTTACAAATGTAATTATTCTTAATTCTTGAAAAGTCACTGGAAAATTACCTTTACCCACACCTGGATGTTCAATGCCATAAATCAGACACTCCCCCTCAACCCCCACCAGCACATTTAGTGTCTGACCTGCCACCACCCGGATGTAGTCTCGTTAGGAGAGACTGCAATGACATTGATACACTCAGCATTTTTCTGCATTTACATTTTGTTCAAAATATGTATTATTAATTAACACACTGTATTAATGTATTATTAATTGATGCTCTAAAAGCCACTGTAAAATGAGATCCCTCTTTTGTACTTTGTCTTATTCTAGTCGAGGGGTTCAACAGAACAAGAATCAGTGCTGGGACAGCTGTCTCAAGGAAAACACGAGTCGCTTCTCAGGAAGCAATGGGAAGATAAGGATGACTTTGGGGGATGCCGTTTTCCATTTATTACATCTCGGTATGTCATGACTGCTTTATCATTTCATTTTAGATTAAAGGCATCACAGAAAGAGAAGAATAGCTTCTAACAAATTTCACACCTTTTTAATGTACTAAAATAAATCCACTGCAGTTCTATGGGAGCCTTCTCTACTACAGAGAAATAGAAGTTTTTCACCTGATTCTTTTTAAATCCTATTCAGTTTTTGCTAGCTACTTTTAATTGTGCCACCCAGTAGCGGAAAAATCAGATTAGACGACAGAGTATATGACGTATCAACCACATCAGCATAGAGATAAACAGCACAAAACCAACTGTACTCCATCACAGTCATCCTGTTTATAAACTCAAACAGTGCACCATTCAACATATATCACTAAATATAATAAACTAACATAGTGGATGTCTACTAAAATGACATGCTGGTATATATTGACCCTTAATTATATATAAAGTCACAACAATTAGAATAATTAAAATACATACAGCAGTACGGACTGGTGATAGGGCAGCAAAACCTATCCCATCTGGTCTGAATGGGCAGAAAGGCTACTGTGGCACAAGTCATAGAAATTTTTAATGGTGGTTGATATGTATCACTCACCTAAACATTGTTACGAACCAGGTACACTCCAGGTACAATACCTGGAAGTGGTATTCCTTCCTGGTATTCCTTGATGGCCGTGACTTCTTTCAGCACCTGCAGACATTGTTCAGGAATGGTTTGAGGAACGCTGAAGAGTTCAAAGCCTATAAATTCATCAGATTTCAACAGGATAAAGTATCTGTGGAATGTGCTGGAACAACAAGTACAATCTGCAGCAGCTCCTCCTTGGCACCTACAGGACTTCTGATAATGTGTTGATGCCAGATGCCACAGAGTACCTTCAGAGGTCTTGTAGAGTCCATACCTCAGTGGGTCGGAGCTGTTTTGGTGACACACAGAGGACCAGTAGAATATTAGGCGGATGGTCATGTTTTTTTTAACTAGTGCCCCTGATGGACAAAATGCCTCTGGTGCTTTTATTTCATAATTGTTTAATTTTTTATTTCATAAATATTTGAGTCATTATTTTATTAAAATAACAACTTTTTCGGTTAGTCTACACAGCTTTATGGAAATATTGTACTGAAGCATGTTTGGGAAACATGACCTTGACTCTTTTCTTCACCACAGTTTCTTATCTTTTCCTGTAGGTTTAACAGCCCTAAAAACCTGCAGCTGTGTTTTACCAACAACAGTGAGAGCGAGGAAGAGGATGATGAAGGGACATCCAGCAAAAAGGTGAGCATAGAGTATCGGCACCATACAACTATACTTAATTTGCATTTAGACTAATTCCTTTCTATGGACTGCTGTTTGTCTTACCACAGCAGGATGTACGTATTAAGAGGTCTCTTTTAATCTGCTTGTTCACCAGAGCCCGCATGACACAGCAGGACGTGGGCGTTGTTGTGCTGGTCTGAAACAGGAAGTGAGAGCAGCTCTAAGAGAGCTCAGAGATAAGCTTTGGGCTGAACAGAAGCAGGAGCAGCAGGTGAGAGGAGGCCTGAGCTGTATATCACCTTCTAAGATTAACTAAATACTAAGGCAACTGTGCTTTTTTTTTTTTGCAATACTTTTGTGCTTGTACTTAATTCTTGAGGTGTGTTTTGGTGATTCAGCAGAAGACCCCCAATGACTTAAACATTCGCAGAAAAATGCTTAGCCACAGTGACCTGCAGACCTGCTCTGTGCTTCAGCTAAATGCCCTCAGTGCTTCCCTCAATGAAGACATACAAGGTTAGCATGTCCTCCTTCCTTTATATATTTACATACTGTTGTTGGAACAAAACCTTATATCTCAATTTTTGTCATTTTTCAGTGTTTGGCATACTTTGAATGTACCTGTTGTCCTTTACATTGTGTGTAAGTTTTATGAAGAATGGACCAAAAGAAACGTCCCAAAATAATGTAAAGTTATCATTTTGGAGACACGAGATTTCGTTCCAACAATGAAAGTTTTAAGACAGAGAGAAATTAATAAATTGTACTTATTTTCAGTGGAAATTAAGTATATTATTTATTTATAAAGGTGGTCTCTGACATTTGCACAGTACTGTATACATCTAGGTTATTATTATTATTATTATTATTAATCATCATCCTCATAATTATAATAATATCTACTGTTATAATTAATTTTGTTGTAACCTTGGCTATCTACTACATTCTGTAAAACATATACTACATAACTGACAAATTACAGCTCATTACCATCATTGTTATATTATATAGTTATAACAGCATTAATATGTGTTTGTGTGTTATTATTAATTTCAGATCTAAGCTCAGAACTGGTGAAGCATCTTGTGGTGCGGGACCATCTTCGAACAAAACAAGATGCCATGCTCCTGGATGTACAGGATATGACATCTCTATGACTCATTTTAAGGCAGGAGTAGCCATAATTATATGGACTACATGGACTACAGTGGAACATGGGATTTCTCGACTTCAGCAGCGTACTGTTAGATAAGATACTCTTATCCATCTTTCCGCTAACTAAAGCCACAGCATCCTGTTTGTCTTGAGTTGCTCACAGAAATGTTGGTCAGTATGTGAGTTGCATTATTTTCAGTCACAAGTTTTATTGTGAGAAATGTGGCGTTATAAATGTGAATGAGTAGCTCTTTAAGTATAAAACAAGCATGCTTCTCATTATCTAAAAAATGACGCCTGGTCATGTAGGGTCAGTTGTAGCACCTATAAGAACTATGAAAGCTGCTATGGATTCTGTGTGCGATTAATAACTGTGAGGTATATTAATCAGTGATTCGTTTTCAATTAAAGATGCTTCCTGTGGATATGACCTGCATGAAATAATCTATAATATCAGCCGTGAAGGTGCGGCCAAAAGCCACACTGCATGTGGGAATTTCATAACTGACACTTTCTGTTGTTACTTTTTTTTCCAAAAATTGACAGAATTTATATTAATTGAATAAATTTGTAACATTTATTTAATACATGAGTTGTAAGTAGTTCTTCTGGTTAATTGCAAAGTCGGTATTTTATATCATTGCTGTTATATTGAACTATGTTAACTCCATCCAAAACAACAGCTACTCTTTACACTCTCTGGACATTTATTAATGCTTTGGTCAACAGAAATGGTCCAAAATGACCTAAAATCTCTTTACATTAACAAACGTTAAAGGTTTCTTTGTTTCATTCACCATTTTGGAAATGCAAGGGCTTTTTTAATCACAGCAACAATATACTCTTCAGTGTTTAAGAAGATTGAAGGCTGTGGTTATTAGCTCTAGTCCTGAGAATCCACTGACTTAGATAGTTTCAGATATTACATTTCAAACATGAAATATGTGGAATGATTTTGTGTGTTTACAGCACTGTGCATCAATCAGAGCCTAATTTCCATCATTGCAGCCATTAAGAACAAGTTTCAGGGGATATTTCTTAGGAGGTTAGATAAAAGTAAAAGTAAAAAATTGTAAGTGAAAAAAACAGGAATTTCTAAATCTGGAATACAAACATTTATCAAAACATATAGAGAAAATGGGACTTGTAATGACCATGCAAGACCTGGTAGACCACCAAAACTGTCCCATCAAATAAACAGTGAGGAGAAAATCATGTTCAACTCTTACTTCAGATCTAAAAAAATCCACAGGTATTTCTGTCCATGCTTCTACTGTGAGAAGACAGTCCAACACTCTTACTTACCTGAATAGTTCTTGGCTTGGCCTGAGAAAAGGAAATACACAAATCAAACGAAAAAACTAATGGTGATGTCAAAACAATGTACTGGCCACCTCAGAGTCCAGACCTCAATATCACCATATGTGTTTCTGATTACTTGAATAATGAGCAGAAAAAGTAACCAAAGCTTCAAAGACTTTCATGGGGGCCATGAAAAAATAAAAACACTGGCAAGGAAAAGAATAGAATCGGAAACATATAATTTATGTTTTTTTTCCTGACATAAAATTCAACTTAATGGCTGTTTTGACTGAAAATTAATGAAATGAAAGCTGGTCTCTCACTTTTGCATAGAACTGTAAATAGCCTTATGTGTTAAGAGTTGTATTAGCTTTATATTTTCTGCACAGAGTGGCCAGTGTATTAGATTTATGCTTGTTGGTCATTTTATCAGAAACACCTACCGTATAGGTACACTTTAGGTTTACAGTTACTGACTATAGCCCATCCGCAAAATGCGCTAGTCACCTTCAACCCTGTCCATCAATGGAATGGGACCACCATAGCACCACCACTGACCCGTCTTAGCACACCAGTGTCACTTTAGTCAGTGTGACAGTGGAACGAATGTATTAAGCACATAATAAACTGATGAAATGGTGGTTGGTTAGTGTAGTGTATAACACCTCTGCCTTCTACACTGTAGGATGGGGTTCAATCCCCTGCCTGGGTAAGCCCCCTTCACTATACCAATAAGAGTCCTTGGGCAAGACTCCCAACGCCACCTTCGCCTACCTGTGTAAAAATGCTCAAATTGTAAGTCGCTCTGGATAAGAGTGTCAGCCAAATGCCATGAATGAATGAAAGGGTCAAAGTGCACCTAAAACGTTGCAAAATAGCATAAACTAAAAGATGTAATCAAATGCTTAATTTGTATGTGCTTGACAAGATGAAAAGTGTATGCTGTAACATACAATCTGACAAAGATCCACTTTCTACCTGCTGGAGCGCATGTCAGTACCTACTGGACGTGAGCTTTCAGCCTTACACAGCTCAGCCACTCAGCCAAGCACAGTAAGGGCTGGTTGGAGAACAAGAGAGATCAGTAGCAGGACAACAAGCTGAGAGAACACAATCAGTGAGAAGGTAACTCTCTACAAAAGCCGGATTGGTTTTATTTGGCGAAATGAACAGGGGTACAGATGGTACACACTGGATCTGTCCCGAATGGTGATATACCTCACTCTCTCAAAAAACAGGTAAAGAATTCAACTTATCAATGTATTTAGTTCTGCTTTATAAGTGCTGAATAGATGACCTTCTATTAGGGAATCATCTTAAGTGCTATTTAGATCAATCATTTAATGTTTTGCGTTTTCTATTATTGTGGGATTTCTAAAGTCTCACGCTGTACTGTACGCTGTATTGGGTTTCCGCTCAGCATTTCTGTCTGAATGAATAGATATTAATTATTTACCGACACATACCTGCAGGAACACACACTGTTGCGTTGCAAAAGCAACCTCCATGTTGCAAACACTTGACATTTAGACACTGGCGTAAAGGCTAGACTGAGGTGTAGACATAGTCGCACAAAGAAGACTGTTCTGGACATGTTGATTATGCTCTAAGTATATTAAGACAGCAAATGTAGATCATTCTGGTGTACCACACAAAATCTGTAAAATATTACTATTGTTTTATTTTTTTCCTAAAAGCACATGATGAAAAAAGAGAAGGATGAATGTAGAATCTTGTTACTGATTGAAAGGTTAATAGACCAAGTGAAGCTGAATCAGCACAATTCAATGACTGGTCAACATGAATTTCCTTTGGTATTACAGGACAGACAGCAGAGCTGACACTTAACTTACAGCACGTATTACAGCATGATTGCTCTTTGAATTTGATATGGTGTATTTGCTTCATTTTAAGAGTTAATTGTTTAAAAGCTTGGTTTGTGTTTTCATAGATGTAGGACTTCATATGCTTGGGAAAACTTGAAGATTTAAAATTAAACTGATTGGACAAGAAACTGAGGAATGTTAACAGTGAAACAGAAGTGCAGGATGAAGCTCTTTCTTTATTTCAGAAACAGCAGATGATGAAGAGCTCAGCTTCTTTCAGAGCTATGGCAGGTTCTTCTGTGGACTCTAATTTCTCAAGCAACCACTCAGCTTCGACTCTGACAGAACTGTTCAATTGCAGCAACGATGAGTCATATAAGTACATTGTGTTGCCTTTATGCTACTGCATTACGTTTCTGCTCAGCGTCATCCTAAACTCCACCGTTCTCCTGCGCTCGTACCGTGGTGCCCACCGTTGGAATGCCTCTTTAATTTATATGGTCAACTTGGCCTCCACTGACTTGATGTACAGTCTGTCTCTACCACTTCTGGTGGCTAGCTACGTTATGCGTGACAACTGGGTGTTTGGGGACTTCATGTGCAGGTTGGTGCGCTTCCTCTTTTACTTTAACCTCTACTGCAGCATCTTCTTCCTCACCTGCATCTCTGTGCACCGCTACATGGGCATCTGCCACCCCATCAGGACCATTGCCCTGGAGAGCAAGCGCGCTGTGAAGAGCGTATGCGCCATGGTGTGGGTCATGGTGTTCCTACTGACCTGCCCAATCTTTCGTTTTGCCCAAACTGGCAAAGTCATGAGGGTGGTGGAAAACGGGGATGAAGAAGACTTGGGTTCGAGGCAGAGACTAAGCAGAGTAGGTCTGGAGATGTATAGGAACTGCTTTGACGTTGCAACAGACAATGAATTCTCAGAGTATGTCCCATATGGAATCATTCTCCACCTGCTGGGCTTCTTCGTACCCTTCATCATCATTGCGTGGTGTTACTCACAGGTGGTGAGAACCATCTTTCAGACCCTGCACACCCATCCGTATGTCCAGGAGTTTGGAGATACTGAAAGAGGCCCAAGTGAAGACAGATATAGGACGTCCATTTCCATTGCTGGCTCTCAGTACTCTCCACATATCAGCAGGCGCCGCAAGTCCATCAAGACTATCATCACCATCACATTCCTATTTGCACTGTGTTTCCTGCCATTCCACATCACCCGGACGTTGTTCCTCATCCTAAAACAGAGGAACGCAGAGTGCAACACCATGCACGCCATCTCTGTCTGCTACAAGATCACTCGACCCCTGGCATCTTGCAATTCGTGGCTCAATGCTCTGCTCTACTTTCTCACCGGGGACAAAACCATCCCTTGCTGTGGATGTACAGAAGGCAATGCTCATATATGTCTTGTTTGGCCATGGAGGATTTTCAGAGGACTGAAAAAGCGAGAAGGTGGAGAGCAACAGGGGAAAACATGCAAACCTCAATCATGAGAACTACCCCAAGTCCTCAAGGATCATGCCTACACTCTTAAAAATAATGGTGCCAAAAATGTTTCCTTGCTGCAATGCCATAGACGGATTACTTTTAGCTGCCTAAAGATGTTAAGGGGTGGTTCTTCATAGAAACCTTTCCATAAATAATATAAGTGTGAAGAACTTTAAAGTTCAATGAACCTCTACATAGTGTAAAGGTTCTGTACCAATTACAGCATGACACTACATGAATTTGGGAATTTTTTAGAACAAGAAATATCACAATGATTCTTGTAATCTTGTAATAAATACAACTACAACCCCAATTCCAGTGAAGTTGGGACGTTGTGTAAAACATAAATAAAAACAGAATACAATGATTTGCATATCCTTTTCAACCGATATTCAATTGAATACACTATAAAGGCAAGATATTTAATGTTCAAATGAATAAACTTTATTGTTTTTTGCAAATATTCACTGATTTTGAATTTGATGCCTGCAACACATTCCAAAGAAGTTCCAAAGTGTCCTGTGGTCTGACGAGTCCACATTTCAAATTGTTTTTGGAAATCATGGACGTCGTGTCCTCCGGGCCAAAGAGGAAAAGGACTGTCCGGATTGTTATCAGCGCAAACTTCAAAAGCCAGCATGTCTGATGGTGTAGGGGTGTGTTAGTGCCCATGGCAAGGGTAACTTGCACATCTGTGAAGGCACCATTAATGCTGAAATGGCATTGCTGCCATGCTGGAGCAACATATGCTGCCATCCCAGCAACATCTTTTTCAGGGATGTCCCTGCTTATTTCAGCAAGACAATGCCAAGCCACAAATACGACAATGGAGACCCCGGACTGTTGAGCTACTGAAGTTGTACATCAAGCAAGAATGGGAAAGAATTCCACCTACAAAGCTTCAACAATTAGTGTCCTCAGTTCCCAAACGCTTATTGAGTGTTGTTAAAAGGAAAGGTGATGTAACACAGTGGTAAACATGCCCCTGTCCCAACTTCTTTGGAACGTGTTGCAGGCATCAAATTCAAACTGTGTGAATATTTGCAAAAAACAATAAGGTTTATCCGTTTGAACTTTAAATATCTTGTCTTTGTAGTGTATTCAGTTGAATATAGGTTGAAAAGGATTAGCAAATCATCGTATTCTGTTTTTATTTATGTTTTACACAACGTCCCAACTTCACTGGAATTGGGGTTGTAGTTACTAATATTCTTACAAGTATTTTTGTACTTGATGTTTTGCAAGAAATTACATTCACATTTGTGTATGTGTAAAATCTAGTCTTTGGACGATGTCAGAATTATTTGATTGCATTTTACTGTGAAGAGCAAGAGAAAATTCACAGAATAAGTAACTGAAATTACCCGAAAAAATGCTATTATAAAAATGTTTTTCAGGCCATGTAGTAATGCAAACTCCAGCATAAATCCAGCCAGGAGCAATATTTTAGAAAATCCTTCTGTAATATCCTTCAGAATATATCAAATTTCATGAACGCAGGCCTTCTATGCAGTGAGAGGTTTTTTAGTCTGAATGTAGAGACAAGCTGATTTCAAGAAAAATGATTTAAGAATCAGTCTCAGAACTGGATTACCCAGTAAGATCTCAGAAAACTTGCACCATTTGTGTGAATGCTGCATTGTTTAAAAGGAAACAGGCATCAGATCTAGATGTAGATATTCTAGTTAGATTCTACAGGAAACTGCAGGAAGCGTTTTTTTTTTTGTGAAATATGACACAACATGGGCGGATCTAAGCCTTCAGTAATTATGATTGTAGTTTAGATGCAATTAATCCAAAAATGCAATTTATCCAAAAATCTGAAAAATTATTTGTGGGTCCAAAATTGTGACACAGGGTCTTGTCTTTAAAGGTTTTGTTCCACAAACTGTACATCCAAGCCAAGAACTATTCAGGAACCTTTATTTTTAAAAGTGTAGGTGTGAACATGAGTGGCTTCCATATAAACTGTCTGTGTCTGAATGTTATGCATTTATTTATTCTGTTAACTCGTCATGAGGAACAATAGGTAGCGTTTTACTCCTACAAATTTTCAGTTGTAATATGGCAGTAATATAGCCCGATTTCCATTCTAGTCTTATGACCACAAACTTACACCTCTTTTCTGTTCACATTTCCAAATTATTTACTTTACTGTCACATTTAGTGAACCTGGATTTACGCTCAGTAATATCAAAACTACTTGTATATAATACTTTTCATTAATTAATTATGAAATTTAAATAAATAATAATTTAAATGCAATGTTAGAGAAAAAATATTAAGATTAAATAGATTAAATTAAAGAACACTGCCCAATATGACATCTACCATACATGTGAAAACACATCCTCTACAGACAACACATTTCTGCACATTTGAATGCTTTAATTACTGTTTGTTTGCTGAATTTGACACATTGGAAAACGCGTTGAACTCATGTCACGTGTGAATCACACATGATGAGTTGTTTGAAGACTGAGAGAACTACTTGTAGCCACACAGGCCCTGGACACCCCTCTGTTAAACTCAGCAAACAAACAGACATTGTGCACTAAAATGCCATATTTAAGCGTTCTCTTGGTAGAGGATGTGTTCATTTATTTTCACCTAGGAAATCAACAAAATATGTTATTTGACCAAAGGTCAAGCTTTGTATATGACTGTATGTTTGCTGCAGCTAATGGGACGTAATGAGATTGTTGATTAGATCGACATGGAACAGTCAGTCAATAAATACAAAGGAAACAGGAAGCAACGTTACTAATTCACAGCACAGTGAACCTATAAAGTCTAAACAATAATGAACCATCCGGCTTTCCTGTCCTGATGAAGTTAATAATATTCTATCAGTACTAATAGATTAAACTGCTGTAGCTGAACCTTAAATGTATAATACAGGGTGAGTCAAAAGTCACAGGACACCGTTTTATTTTATTTTATTTTTTATGCTGTCACAAGCCTCCATGATGCGATGCTGTAGGTGGTGTTTGTTGCAGATTTTCTCAGCATGCACAATTTGTTTGAGATGACCCCAGAGATAAAAGATAATAAACTAAAAAATGAAATAAAATAAAACGGTGTCCTGTGACTTTTGACTCACCGTGTATTTCTGTTATGAGGCAGCCTAACTTCTCAAACACTCTCAAGCTCAAATGCAGCATATTTCTTCCCTACAGCACTTTACACAGCACAGTAGGTACTCGCACAGAGGACGCTCCGCGCTGTGGAGTTCCACTGTTGAAGACTATTCTTATTGCATAAGACCATAACAATCCCTCTGAAAATCTGGCGTGACACTTGTTTGCTGTTAATTTGTCAGACCTGCTGCTGTGAAGTTTCATATGTCGCTTGTAGAGATTATCTTTAAATGAATCCAAACTTTGCAGTTTTAATTACATGAATGTCATTCCTGGGAAAGCAAAACACAGCTGTTCAGTTTAATCAGAAAATGATTATTTATTTACTTGCTGAAGACATTTGAATTCAGTATTTCAAAATGAGAACGTTAAGATTATCTTCTTTTTTCTTTGAAATTCTTCCACCTTTGTGTTGCACACTAACTAAAATGTATAAATTTGCTGAGGATATGTAGAAATCTGTTTATGCATTTTGAGAATTGTACTTATTTTCAGGCTGACTAAATTTGTCAGTATTAAAAAGTAAAATATGCTGTTTTTATTATTTTTGTTGACTGAACAATAAAGAACCTTTTTTCTTTTGCTATTTTTGAGAGTTGTTTTGTTTAGTCAATACGCTTTGCATTGTTTTATCATCTTCATTTATGTTAGTTAGATGCTAATTTATCTAACTGTCATAAATATTGATCCAGTTTTTCTATATTAGATGTTCAAATGTTGAAATCCTCTGCCTGTAATCATACAGTCTGTTATACTCTTGGTCGTTTTTACCTCTCCCTGAATGCCTTTTTTCAGTGAAAAATGTAAAATGATGACATTTGTGTTAATCACATTATGTACAGTATGTGCAGGTTTGTTCATCAAGCTATAAACGATGTAAATGCACTTCAAAGGCAAAACAATAGTTTTAAGGTCTATTTGTGCACACTAAGTAAGTGTTTGCACATTTGTATCTTTTCATAATCTACTGTTTTAAAAAAGAACAATAAACTAAAAGGCCCTCAAACGAGACGGGGTGTGTGGCGTCAGGACAACTTAAAAATATCATTTCAATGAAATGTGGTTACGTGCCCTGACTAAAAACACCGAAGACCCTTGAGGGCACCACCCCAGTGACAACTTGGTACCTTTTTTCTGAGACTGTATTTCTTTCAGTTGTGACAGTCCAGATTAATTTTGCACTTAAATGCCCTTAAAAGTGTTCATAACAACAAACAAGCAGCATTCAACTTTGACAGATGACTGAAAAACACATTAACCTTTTTAGAAACATTGAATCTTCTCTTCTTGTGGGAATGATAAAGTGTTCATAGTGACCCTTTAAAAACATGTATGGAAATCTTGACTTTATGTTTTATTGTAGTTTTGGAAGTTAGGCTTGGAGTTAGGCAATACTCAATACAGAACAGCATGTAAACACATTTTTGTCCAAATTTATCAAATATTGTTTGATATTTGACTATTAAAGCTTTAAAATGGTTGTGTTGTTTTGTGCTAAATGTTAGACATGACTTGTGTATGTATGTTTAATTTGCCCATCTCTGCACTTTTGTTTACTAGGAGGAACAGAGTTTTAAGCCACTTCAGTAGAACGATCGATATACCTAACTAGGGAAGTCCACTCCTGTCAGGTAGCATTGTATTATTTTGACATAGAAAGTCAATATTTTGACCAAATTAAATACTTATTTAAAGACATAATTTCGAGGAAACGAGACACAAATGTGATATGTTAAGTCAAAATTATGAGAAATAAAGCCATTGTTTTGACGAGTCTTAATATTTTAAGAAAATAAGAGTTAAAATGTTACATACTGCTGCCAGAAACAGAAATTTCTTCTCCTTCTCTTTTTAGATGTTATTTACTTTAGAAGTAACGCAGAGAATCAGACGGCTTGCTCAGTAAAAAGTGGGCACATAAAGCAGAAAAGCAACATGATGAAAGACCCAATGGAAGAACACGGCTCGAAGATCAAAGGTGTCCATTGCACTCAGTTCAGCCTGTAGTTCCCTCCACGGCCAGACCGGGGTGCTGTTGTTCCAGCAGAAAGACCATCACTATTTGGTTGCGGGTAATATTTTTTATTTTCTAAATTAATGAAAGACTGAGAAACTTCTCGACTAGCTTGAATCCCACGAGCGCTTTGAAAAGCGAACCTTGCGTTCTCTGAGAGAAGAATGCATCCACCTGGACAACTTACTGCTGAGGATTTTTCTCATGGAGCGCGTAACGGCTTTATTCGGCGGGTTTACAAAGTAGCAGGTAAACTTGGAAAATAGCTAGGCAGCTAACTAGCCAACCTCGACTGTCCCCAACATCTGCCACATTTCGGATTTAGCAGCTTTTCGTTGATTTCCGTTTGTATTAAATGTGATGTGAAGAGTTGACAGAAAAGTTTTCTGGCAGCTCAAAGTGACAGAACTAGTTCCAGCCAGTGTGTGCTGGCGGCTCTCAACATTAGACCTGTCGGAGCTGCTCCGTAACTTCAGCAGCCTGTAAGTTAACGAGGGGGACTTCTGTTAAAAACTGTGTCGCGCCTTCAAAACTCTTCACTTCGAACTAAAATGCGACAGTGCGGAGACCCCGGGATATAAATCCCGCTAGTTTATCGAGGCGGCTTTGCTTTGGCTCGAACAGTTTGGCGTGCGGCCTGCTGGTCAGGCTTTCGCCGCGTTCGATTAAGGGCTCAAGCCGCGGTAGAGCGCGCTCGGCCCGGCCGCCTCTAACAACCACACTCCGCTTCGCTGAAGAGCCATGGAGAGGATGGAGGTGGACCAGTGCGCAGGCGCAGCTGGTGGAGGCGGCGCGCTGCGGCGGTCAAACAGCGCCCCCATGATCACCAACGTCAGGTGAGAGAACTACATCTGCAACTTCCCCTGAGCATCAACTGTGCTCGGTATCCGTGTAAGGTTCCATATACTTTCAGGTTCAAAACGATTTCCGATCTGGAAAATATACTTATGTATCTATAGAGCTCTAATTACATACTGCACAGATTGATTTGGCCAGAAAAAATACAGATAGTATTTAAAAACAAAAGTCTGCAATGTACCATGTCCTTGTGTGAAATATTGCTTTTATAAAATAGTGCACATATAAAGTCTTCTATAGCATTGAATAATAAAGATGTAATGACAGCCGTATGCAAAAATTTGGGCGGCCCTGATTAAATTCTAAGTTTTGTTGATTTTCGAAGTCAAAATAAGCATATCTGTGCACTATTTAAAGCACAGTTACACTTTATGTGCCGAATTTAACTTATTTGGATTTAAAAAAAAAACACACATTTTATATTTTGTTTTAATTTTTTTCTTAGAAGTCGTGCTCTAAACATGGCTGGAAAAGGCAACATTTAAGTTTGTTCCTTATAGAGGAAATATTAACTTGTTCTCACTTAGAAAATCAATAAAACATGTACTTTTATGTAGGTGTTCAAACATTTGCACAGGACTGTAGACTCAGACTGATAGATTCGTGATGCTGTGTTTATGATTTCGTTTTCTCATTATATTGTAAATAAAATTTGGTGATGAAAATTTATGTCTACAATCATGTTTTTGCACAACTTACTAACCATATTAGAGGTGCTAAAGTGAGCTGTTGGTTGGTGTTATATAGTCTTTATGTAATAGATCTCATGCAGTCTCAATTTTCAGCACCATCAATATGTCACAGAAGTACAGTAAAATACGCAAGAATATATGCTTAGCATTATCGACAGGTTACTGTTTCAGATTTTTCCATGAAAGCAGTCAGAGAGACCCTCGGAGTAACCAAGGGGTATATTGGCAATACAGTTTAAATTTTGTTACAGTTTATATTTTATCTATTTTATCTATTTTTTTAAACATTACTGTGCACCTTTAGTATGTACAACCCCAATTCCAATAAGTTTTTGGGAACTGAGGACGCTAATTGTTGAAGTTTGTAGGTGTAATTCTTTCCCATTCTTGCTTGTTGTTGTATTTTGCGCTTCATAATGCGCCACGCATTTTCAGTGGTAGACAGGTCTGGACTGCAGGCAGGCCAGTCTAGTACCTGAACTCTTTTACTACGAAGCCACGCTGTTGTAACATGTGCAGAATGTGGCTTGGCATTGTCTTGCTGAAATAAGCAGGGACGTCCCTGAAAAAGACGTTGCTTGGATGGCAGCATATGTTGCTCCAAAGCCTGTATGTACCTTTCAGCATTAATGATGCCTTCACAGATGTGCAAGCTACCCATGCCATGGGCACTAACACACCCCCACACCATCAGAGATGCTGGCTTTTGAACTTTGTGCTGATAACAATCCAGACAGTCCTTTTCCTCTTTGGCCCGGAGGACACGACGTCCATGATTTCCAAAAACAATTTGAAATGTGGACTCGTCAGACCACAGGACACTTTTCCACTTTGCATCAGTCCATCTCAGATGAGCTCGGGCCCAGAGAAGCCGGCGGCGTTTCTGGGTGTTGTTGATATATGGCTTTCGCTTTGCATGGCAGAGTTTTAATTTAAACTTGTAGATGGAGGGACGAACTGTCATCACTGACAGTGGTTTTCTGAAGTGTTCCTGAGCCCAATATACGGTAATATCCGTTACAGAATGATGTCGGTTTTTAATGCAGTGCTGCCTGAGGGATCGAAGGTCACAGGCATTCAGTGTTGGTTTTCTGCCTTGCCACTTATTTGCAGAGATTTCTCAGATTCTCTGAATCTTTTGATGATATTATGGACTGTAGATGATGAAATTCCTAAATACCTTGCAGTTGCACGTTGAGAAACGTTGTTCTTATACTGTTGGACTGTTTGCTCATGCAGTTGTTCACAAAGTGGTGAACCTTGCCCCATCCTTGCTTGTGAACAACTGAGCCTTTCAGGGATGCTCCCTTTATACCCAATCATGACACTTACCTGTTTCCAATTAACCTGTGGAATGTTCCAAACAGGTGTTTTTTTGAGCATTCCTCAACTTTCCCAGTCTTTTGTTGCCCCTGTTCCAGCTTCTTTGGAACGGTTTGCAGGCATCAAATTCAAAATGAGTGAATATTTGTTATTTGCTAATATAAAGTTTATACGTTTGAACATTAAATATCTTGTCTTTGTAGTGTATTCAATTGAATATTGGTTGAAAAGGATTTACAAATCATCGTATCTGTTTTTATTTATGTTTTACAGAACGTCCCAACTTCATTGGAATTGGGGTTGTATGCACACTACAGTCCATTCTCATATTGCAGTGTTTCTCTGTTCTACTCTTGAGTGTGTTTGCTGTGCTTCAGTACCCCTGATTAAACTCATTAGTTAAGAAGCCTTTCTTGAGCTTGAACCAGCTGTGTTAGAGCAGGAGGATCACTTAAATGTGCAGAGTTTGGATGTATATTACCTAATCTTAGAAAGTGTACTAAGTTATATGTTACTTCACTTTTGACAGTGATGGGATGACTGTGTTCAGCTCTAACAGCTCGGCCCGGTATCGGCGGAGCAGCGTGTCTGTAAATCCAAGCTTCCCCTCCAGGGTGAGTGGCTTGTTATCTGTACTCTAGGCTTTGAAGTGAACCGTTGTGGTGATGTTCATATGCAAAGTGAAAGTCATTGTTTTTTTTTTTACAGACCCTTCCTCTTTCCCCATTCTCCTTGTCTGGTGAGAGGCCAGACCACAGGCGGCAGGTGAGTGAAGTCTTCAGTATTGAAGAGAAGTGTTGCTGTTGGTCAGGGTTAATTAGTTTGTTGGGTTGTAGTTGGGTTTCCAGTGTCTCATCATTTCTAGAGGTGCTTTAATATATAGGTGCATTTTAAATGAGTCCGGTTTAGAGAACACAGTCTTGATTGCACTGGCACTGATTGCACCAATGGTTGTATCTGTAGATGGAGAATATGGAACTTACACTCAGAGGGAGTTTACAGAGACTAAGGTAACTGTATACATCCATAGATGCAGAGGCATCATGTTACTTCATGCCAAAACCAGTATATTTGATTAATCACAGCTTTTTCGTTATAGTGCCTCAGGTGCAGTCCCTTTACCTCCTGCAAGTCATTGGCATGATCATCTGTCACCAGTGAGTACAGTGTTTTGCTCTAATTGGCTCAGCTTCAAATAAACTTTTTCATTTCTTTAGTTTTAATTTTGTATTAATGTTTTAATGTTTTAAATTTTTGAGGTAAACAAACACTTAAAAAACACTAGCACATTTCCCATAATTTCTTTTAGCCTGACTTGCAATGTGCATAACATTATTTCTTCTTTAGTGGGCCAAATTGGCATTTTAAAATGTAAACTTTGATCTCTGTTTAAATGACATGAATCAAACTAAGTGCTATATCGAAAGTAAATAACCAGCTATTTAGCACAATGAGTCATGCATAAATATGGTACAACATTTTGGTGCAGGTGTAGCAGCAGCATTCAGATACATTGTGAATGCGATAACCTACCTCTTATTACTTACCTCATGAAATTGCAACACACATCTGGCAAAATAAAACATTCAGTTGGCCGGTTGCAGATTTTGTGTTTTGAGCAAAACTAAAAGATTTTCTATGCTTGAAACTGTTTGATGACACTCTATTTCTCTCTGCCGCCGCCTTCTTCGCCTCAGGGATTCCATTCCCAAGACTCTGGTGTCACCCCTAATTCTTCACCCAGTCCAACAAGAAGGTTCCGGGGGTAAGTCTCATTGGACTAGGAACCAGTTAATTACTGTATCTGATACATAGTCAAACGTACTTATTAGTGAAAAGCATGGTAATACTGGTACTGCTAATTGTAGTGATTCACAGAACCAGAACATGCTTGATCCTCACAGCTGAAAGCATTACAGTATTACCATGCTTTAGTAAAGCAAGTTAAGGGTTTCTAATAGCTCATTTCTGATAGGGGATCAGTGAGTCCTGCTGTCAGATGGCCTGTGGTTGCACCTTTGAAAAGAAAAGGTAAGACTGTACTCTTGAATTACTGTGTTTTTTGTGAAATTTTTACTTGAAACATTTTTAAATATACAAAATATACAATACAGTTCATTTGCTGAGTTTAACGTATTGGGAAATAAACCTAAACTGTGGCCTGGTAAAAAGTTATATATATTTTTTAATTTGTTAAACATAGCAAATAAACTAAAGTGTTCAGGACCAGTGGCATATTTAAGATTGTTCTCTGTAGAGGACCTGTTAATTTGTTTTTATGTTCATGTTAGTGTGTTTATTTAAGTTAACAAACATGTAGTTTGACCAGAGGTGTTCAAACCTTTGGATACGACTATATGTGAAGGTAGCTATAGTAGAAATTGTG
Organism: Pygocentrus nattereri; assembly: GCF_015220715.1. NCBI lineage: Eukaryota > Metazoa > Chordata > Actinopteri > Characiformes > Serrasalmidae > Pygocentrus > Pygocentrus nattereri. The sequence continues at coordinate 30,185,342 of NC_051228.1, read as the reverse complement.
CCAAATTTATCATAGAATTTCATTATTAATGTTAAACATGATAAAGTTTTTATATTGTTCATGTTTGACCTTCCACTCAGGTGGAGTGGAATCTGATGGCCCGCCTAAAAAACTCTTTGTTGCCGGAGTTACAGAATCTGCCCACATAACTAGCTGTACTGTCAGGTGAGACTTTTTCTACCTTTTTCAGCTTTGTCTCTATGTCCTGCGTTTGTATTGTATAGTTGATTGCTATGGTCTGTAATTGCTGGTTAGTAATGTTCCCTCTTGTGTCTGTACAGAAAACCCATTGACTCAAAACATACTTATAGTAGGAATCCAAGGGCAGTTGACTTAAATCACCAGGTTTTCTGTTCGTTCACTAAGAAAGAAGTATGCTAATATAAATGTCTGTGGTGGAGATGCATCATATAGAGATTAAATTGAAATAAAACTACATTTTCTATTTCTCTCTTTGTTCTCTAGTGTTTCCCAGTCTGTGGACTCTTCCTCGGGAGCTGTGCCCATCTGTTCAAGCCCTCAGAACAGCCCCCTTTCACTTTCCCCTCCACCACCCTTCACCTCCCATCACCCCAGCATCTAGACCAACCCACTCAGCATCTTCAAGACCATCTTTGCCTGTTTGGATCTTGGACTGAGGACTGAAATCAGTTGGGCTGGAGTAAGAAGAACAATGTCTCTGTCCTCATTGCTTATCAAGCTTCCAGAGCTCTATTGAGTTGTGTTAAGATCAGCTGTCCATGTATGTGGTGCTTTAAGAGGAGTGTACTCCACAATTTTTGAAGAAAATGTATCTTAGAGGACTTTGAAATAAAGAAAGCCAGTTGTAGTATAATTGAAGAAGAGCAGAAGACGGAAGATTTAAACGTCAGTGTCAGGAATGGCACTGTATCATCCAGTATCATATAACCTGTTAATAGTTCATTTGCAAGAAGGCAGTCTGTGGCTTTTACACAGTCTCCTTGCATTTGTGAAATAAGTTCAGGATTTACACGTGGCAGTCACATTCATATGAGTGTTTTAGTGATTGCAAACTACTTATCCTTGACACATAAGGTTTCTTTTGCCTATTATGAGCATGCAAATAGACAACAAGACATGTTTTGCCTCTTTTTGCTTTATTTTTAAGCATTGGCAGAACACATTTTCTTAAAGTCTGCAACCATTGATGTGGTCCAAAGAGGTCTTCCGAAATGTAATTATTATTCAAAATGTTAGACAGCTACCTAGAAAGACTCGGAAATCAGTGGGCTGTTTAGGCCACAACACTGTTTATGTGTATGCTCAGTATATATAGGTAAATGTTGTTTTTAATTATGTTCTAAAATGTCCTTTTTTATGTTTTATGATAAAGTTTCATTTTAAAAAAGACAACATAAAAAGGACCCTTTAGTGGACTGGCACTGTATGGAACGCCAGAACATTAGCCTGTTCTAAAGCCTGGGTCAGCTCATTCTTCAGCTGATTTTATATGGGCACCATAATGGAGGATGAATATAGCACTTTGCGCAAATATTCCACTTTAAGAATAAACATGTGACCAGAGAATTTTGCACCAAATGAAAGCCAAAAGCATTTACCAGCATTTGCCATATGTATTTGAATGCTACATTTATGTAGCGACACCCTTAGCTTGTAAACTGTGTAAAAACAATGAAAGCTGCATGCCGGAGGCTGTCTGTCTAAAGAATGTATGATGAAACTCTCAGTCATGCATAAAATGTCTCATTTCAGACATGGTTGAATTTGTTGAACATCATTGTTTATTTTGTTTGCACAGTGGTGGACATTATCAGTTAATCACTATTGCTGTTACATGAGTGGGATCATATATACATGTTTTTTTGTCTAGTTGGATTCTTTGAGAGTGCGAGATGTACAGTATTGCTGAACGCAAACATCATTACGGACAAGCGCTTTAATACTTACAGAGCAATCTTTCAATAGGAATAAGATTATTGTGGCTCTGGTCATGTACCGCATACAGTGCTCTTCATTCATATCAGAACGTGAGTCAAAAAGTTTGGTTGTGCGATTCCAACAAGCTTGACAGGCTTAAGTATGATGTTATGATATGTGTGCAGAGTCTGCTAAAAGTCCATCATCTATGTCAGTTTGCAAAGAAACGAAGGATCTTTTTTTCCAAATATATTTTAAAATGTAATTGCCTTTATTTTTACTTTCATTTTTTGAGCTTTATTGCTGGTACAAGTAAATGCCTTGTTAAGTAATTCCAAAGATACTTGCACATTATCAATTGCAGTCTCCATTTGTATGTTTTTTGTGATTTATCCAAGATTAATGCCAATGGTTATCGATGTTGGGTCTTCAAAAGGAATGTGCAATATAGATTTAAATACACCACAAAATAGGACAGTTTACGTTTTCAAGGTCATTTCCCAAAGAAACCCATGGTCACAATTTTGTTTTGTGAAAGTGTCCTCTAGTAATTTTTGGGTTCAAGTTCAGGCAACATCTGGAAAAAGTCAAAATATTGTTTGTTTGTTTTTTTTGTTTTAGGCTTGTACATTTTTGTCTTTTTTGCTCTCACCTAAATGAGAGATTGTTCCCAAGAGACACAAGTATTCTGTAAAAAGGAAGAAGGGAAGAGTTTTAAAATGGTCTTTGATTGTCTGCGATAGCAGTTGGGAAGCCTTGGAGCAAGGATGATGTTTGTTAGCACATAGAACTTTCTCTAAAATGACAGAGCGTGGCTCTTGCCTCTCGTGTTCGAGATGTAAATATGTTTCAGTTGCCACAAAGAAAAGAGGAAGATAATGTATTTTTTATGGAACTGTAATATAAAGCAAACAAGATAAAGGTATATTCATTCCCTTTGAATATCACATACTGTACCAGGTAAAGGCTCATTTCTAGTGGATTAAGAAGTGCTGTTCACATTTGAATATGTATATTACATTGTATATAAAGATGATCATGACAATAAAATAATACTGTATTTAACAAATGGGTTTTTATTTGATGACAGGCTACAGGTCAGTGTCCACTTTCTCCAAAAGCTCCTAATCATAAAGGTTATCATTACATGGAAGCAAGATGCAACAGGTCGTTCCACATTACTATGTACAGACAACAAATTATTGCAAGGTAAAACCTGTATGTAAACACTATATATACACAGTCACAATTTTCTGCAAAAAATAAAGGATATTTAAAAATATAATACAAAAGCGAAACTGCAATGTCTTACACTAGAGCATCTGGGGACGTTTCACAAAGCAAGAAAGCCAGATTTCTCATTAAGTAGCCCAGCAGCAATATAACCTGCCTACTGCATGACCTTCACTGATCTAGCTGAATGAACTACCTCAAAAAATGTAAAACTAGACATGTGAGACTAGATGTTCTGTCCCTGTGTTAGCCTGAATTCTAGGCAATGTATTTGCATCAACCTTCGGTAGACACAAACTGGCCAGAGTCTCACTTAACAGCACAGCAAACATATGTCTGTACATCCACATGCACTGCCGATCTCAGAAGCATGAACTGTCAAATCACTGGTAAATGGCTCTCATCTTGAAAGTAGAGGCAGATCGCCAGAGTTCATTATGAGACTGGAATCCAAACTGAGACTCTCTGAAAGAAAAGCATACGGAGTGTCAAATATTTCCAAGAAAAACGTTTAAAATTAAAAATAAATGCTTGCACATGCTATTTGTATGGATATACTTAAGAAACTTAACCCATAATAATAACCCTAATCATGAACTCTCAAGCAACACCACACAAAGCATGTTTTACTGCTGTCAAAGAAACTTTCCTTTAATGATTAACACCACAAATCACATAGACTCTACCACATCCACTTGTTCTTGCTAAACCTATTTAATGCATTCACTCAACCAAGTCCAAACACCTGTCGGAAATGAATGGAAGCAAATGGAGGTTCGATGCATCTACCACGGTTGTCTGTTCTGCTGTGCCATCACACTGACAGACTGTGATATTGCTTTTTATGTGTAATATATATATATATATATATATATATATATATATATATATATATATATATATATATATATATATATATATATATATATATATATATATATATATATATATATATATATAAAATTGATCTATAATGAGCATTACACCCATACTAATGCCCACAAAATACCAGTGTTTCTGTTGCCAAGAGTTTTTTACTTTCTATATTGTACACTTTAAATGTACATTGTAAATTTGAAATACCAGTTCATAATACACGAAAGGAGAATAAATAAAGATTCTTTTCTGTAAATATGGCTTGGGTCTAGAAAACAACTGTAATACTGTCCTGTTCACTGAGACCATTTATAATAAGGTTCCCTTTAGTGAACAAATTAGTTAAATCATAAACTGTCAGGTTTGTAAGGCATTTGTTAAGTACAGAGTAGTACTACTTAGGAAGCATGAATTTATTAACTCTATTAATAGTAACTCAAATATTGTCTGATACCGTTATGTGTTGGAAAATATTGTGATATTGAATTGTAGCAATACCATCCAACACAATTCAGTAACAGTCAATCACTGGAAAATTCCATGGCCTAGTAGCGGATAGTGAACCTACTCTTACCCTGATCAAAGTTGGGCTTCTTGGTAGAACCCTCTCCAAGTCCTTCAATAGCCACCAAGTCACTATTGACATCCGAGTCATTGAGAGCGCTGAGGGTAACATCTGATGCAGAGGAACACCACAATAACTGATTAATTAGCATGTAATGAACACACTTTAATTCAAATGTTATTTGGTTAGTTCACACAGTAGTAGTTACCGGCAGTTTTTGCTTTTTTAATTGTGGGTGGCAATGCAGAAGCACTTTGCAATCCTTGTTGTACAACAACTTGTGAGGTTGGAACTGAAATAATGGTTGGTGCCATCGGTGATGGAGTTGCCGCCACAGTGGTTTTCTTCACGGTTTTTTTGGGAAGCTCTAGTGAGAGGGGAACCCGGTTGTCCTCATACAGCTTCCTCTTCACTGTGCTCTTAATCTGAGCACTGTGGACAGACAAGAAACGCGAGAGAAAGCGACAGAGAGTTATTTACAAAGCACTGTTAATTTAGAACAAGCTATTTTTTAAATGATTTAATGGGTGAATGTGGTTTCTGTTCTGTTTGACAACTGATACTTTCGTCAGAGACAATACTGTATGATGAATTGTACTATTTATCCAGGTACACTTTATGTCCAACAGTTTGCAAACACCTGTTAATCCAGCATTTATTCCAATATTAAGGGTATTAATAAGGAGGCCGTCCCCTTTTGCTGGTAAAGCTTTATACTAGATGGTGGATTATTGCTGTGAGTACTGGATTACATTTAGCAACAACAGCATTAGTGAGGGCAGGTACTGATGTTGAATGATTAGTACTGGATCACAAACGCCACTCCAACTCATCCTAAATTTATCACACGGAGCTCCATCACCTTAGAGAATGCAGCTCCACTGCTCCACAGCCCAACGCCAGGGGCTTTATTCTCCTCTTGCTGATGCTCAGCATTGGGCATAGTGACTTTTGGCTCATGCAAGGATGCTCCAGAGTGTTCTATTCTATTGGCAAATGCTTTTCTATAGAGATCGTACAACCTGTGTGCACAACTGAATGCTGTCAGCAGTGATACTTGTAGATATATAGAGCATATAGAGTGGGTATGAATGATTTTCAAACCATTTAAAGAAGAATGCAGTTGACAGCAGAAAAACACAACATAAAAAACTTACACTGTGCGTTCCTTAATGACTGAGCTGATGTTGTTTAAATCGTCCCCAAAGCGCCTAACAGCTGACCGCAGCATTTCAATTTCAGTCTCTGTCCATTTGGCCCTAGAGAGGAAAGTGGAGGAGAAGGGAGAAACATCATTCGAACTACAATGACCAGCAGTCCAAGTCTTACCCACCCAAACACAGTGCAGTACCTATTTGCAGGAGCTTGATTAAGTAAAGGTTTCAAACATAAATCCAATACTTTAAAAGACTAATGATCCCTCAACCCCACAACAAAGATATAAAGCAAAATTACCATTACATCTGTATGATTGATGTGCCATACTTACAGTTAAAACAAGAACCCATGGGAAGGAATGATCATGAAAACCTGTGAAAACCACTAGGGTTCCTAGTAAGGCTATTAATAGAACTACACTTTTATTGTTTATGTTAGAAACTGTTTTCAATATTTTGTGTTAAAAGAGTCTCTACATATTATACAACTTAAATTGTGTTTCTAAGGCAAATTACTTCAGTAACATGTCATTGCAAAACTTTGCAACTGTGTTATACACAGCACAAATTCTGGCCTGCCCCCTAAAAACCTTATACAGCATGTCTCCATTTTCCACCCCTCAACTCTTAAATAAAGTCAATATGACTTTTTATCGTTATCGTGATAAATGACATCACAACATGTGGCAGTATACTTGGCTGAGTATACTGTACATTTAGTATTTAAAAATACTTAATAATCCAACTGCTAATTTGATCAAAGAAGAGCACAATTAGTCGTGTTTAATTGGATGTATTGTAGCATAACATGTGAAATACTGAATACAATTCAACTGACTCATGGTTATCGCCAGGATTTTTTAGGTGTTGTACTACTTTGTGTGTTTGAGCTTATGACAGAAAAAAAATCATATTGTGACATTGTCTATCGTGAAAACGTCTTAATGTATCGTGATATTACATTTTTGCCGAACTGCCCAACACTACTCTGAAATATACGCGTCACAAAAGCACAATTAAAATGTGTGCAAAACATATACTAAGCATTAAATACAAGTTAGGTTGTTTAGTAATGGTTCGAGGTTTTTCTTTTGTTTGTTTTTGTTGTTTCCTCAATGTCCCGATGGGGCATTTCTGCAATTCTCGATTCTTTGATTCTGTATCGCAATTGTTCAACCTTTATTTTAAAGGTGAAAAATCTCCTCTTACCCCGCAGGAGACGAATCAGCTACAGGATGCAGCTGCATGGTAAGCTCACCCAGTTTACTGAAAGCAGCGCCTGCCGCCGAGAAGATTTCACCCACCTATTTAACACATGCATATTAAGTTATTTACCACCTTTAAGCAATTATAAGCCATTTCTCTCAAACAGCATCGTGTCTTCTTACCTTAGTGGAAGCCGAAGTCATTCTGTAGTTCTAGCGAGCGCTAAGGTAACTGAGACAACACCAAAACAAAAATGCCCTACTGAGCTAACGTTAGCTTAGCTTGTGTCTCCCTAACGTAACCCCAGTTCTTAGATAACCACTGGATAAACGCTGGTATTATTGCAGACAGCGCACCGACCTATAAAACAAAGTCAAACTAGGTTGATCCTGCAAGTGTGATACGTTTCTCTTTTGCAAAATGAATTCAATTTTCATAAACAGTTAGCGAAGCTGCTAACTGCTAAGAACTGTAACCCCGGAATGCACCGCGAGGGAAGATTCGGTGCTTGTGATTGGCTCCTGTGCTGAGGAGCGGCAGACGAAAGCAGACGAACCCAGCCGATGATAGCCGAAGCAGCTTGCAACCATTTTCGTGAATTTTTGGTCGCGGGTGGTGACTGATAGACATTACTGAAGTAGTGTCGTTTTCCTGGCTTCAGCAATTTCGAGACAATGCCATCTCTGTTATTTTGTGGCCCCAAATTGGCCGCCTGTGGCATTGTGTTGAGCATATGGGGAGTTGTAATGCTGGTAAGCGCCTGTGTTTCGTGACATTGCTAGCTGTTAGCTAGTTATCTAAATAGTAAGCTAACGCTAACAGAAATAATGGCTAAACACTGATGTTCGTGTATTATCTGGCAGAAAGGATCGTCACACACATTTTGACGCTCAGCTAGGTTATGTAATATTAGCACATTAAAGTCGCGTTTAATATGTGCACAATGTTAGGCTGACTGCAGCACTGTAGGTGTAGGTTAGCTAATTGTCAAGTCAGCTAACCTACCCAGCCAACCGGTGCGCCCTGGTGAACGCTGATACTTGATACTCGCATTTATTGTGGCTTTATTGTATTTTTCTTACACGAATAATGCTATAAAGAACAGATGTGATTGGCTCGTTTGTTACAGGTTCTGCATGTTTTTCTTCTTTGTCATTTGCTTAGGCGATGCTGGGCATCTTCTTCTGTTCAAAATCAGCTGTGCTGATCGAGGATGTTCCCTTCACCGAGGAAGACATCCGTAATGAGTGAGTTTGTTTTCTCCGTGATGCAAACCCTACTGGTTCTCCTTCACTCTGAATCCAGTGTACTTTTGAGCACGTACCATTAAGATCGTGAATCAACATAACATTTCTAACGTGACTGCAAAGAAACACGGATCTTTTAAAGCAAAAGTCCACCGATTTTTCAGATTTGCATCATTGCGTGGTGTTGACATATGGCAACAATTACTTTATCTCAATTTTATTAAAAAGCAATCATTTAAAATCTGTGTTTTCATATTTAGTTGTGGAAAATGGGTCTTTTACTTTAAAAGGATAAATACATAATGACATCACATGACCAGGAATTCTTATGTGTTATTACCATACATTCCATTAATTTCCACTATATGTAAATATTGGGTTGTACATTTCACTAATTATAAGTTGGATAAGTTTGGTCTTGTTTTCAGTAAAATCATTTTCTGCAAAGAAAATTTTGATTTTTTTGGTCTTTAAGTAATAATCCTTGCAATACAGGGTTAATATAATCAGGACATAATAAGGAATAATGGTCAATTTTGATTTCAGGTTGACTTCCTTTAGTCAACAGTTCTGACGCAAAGTTTGTCTAGAATCCAAGTAACTCCAGTTACACAATAATGATGGTTGGAGTCCTGTTAATGTTACCACAGTGCCAGTGCTGTCCGTCTGTGCCACAATTCTAAGATTTCTGTTTGTGTTTGCCTTCATTTCCACAGCAAAAGCCCACCCCAGAACATCTATTCACTGTACAATCAAGTGGGCATCAACTGTTTCATTGCTGCGGCCATCTACGTTGGAGTTGGTGCAGTCTCTCTATGCCAGGTTCGCCTGAACAAACGTCAGGAGTACTTGGTGACATAAATTGAACAGATTACAAGCAGTTCACGAAATCTTCCAAGCATTATTTATTTGTAGGTGGTTTGTGCGACAACCTGTGGATTAGCATTTTATTCATTATATTGGAGTGACTCCTGTAGCAGTTCAACATCCCCTTTTAAGAACCTTGATTTGGGACACATATAGATAAAAAGAGACTAATTAATATAGCTAATTAATGAATTGTTTATCAAGTATTAATGATTGTTTATATGCATGTCTGTGAAAATCCTTTTAAACTGAAAAACCACTAGTCTGAGAGGATACGTTTTAATAAAATCCACATTCCCAGTAAAAGTGGAAAGTATATAATGAAAGTCAAACTGAGTGGACCAAAATAAAAGCAGCAGGTATTGAACTTATCCTGTGGCATCATAAAATGAAAAATGGAGCAATCTGGTGTCATGATTGTTTAATAGTAATTTATTTTATTTAATATGCTACCTAACACAAAGTTCTTTTTATGTTCTATTTTATTGTTAACTTATTTTACTTTACCTTGTATTTCTCAGTCGTTCATTTACTTGATGTGGTTGCTGTTACACTATGAAAGTGCTATGTGTAAAGATGTGAAATGTCCTTTTGAGTAACATGTCAAGTGGAAATAAAAGGCTCATTGTTTCACCATTTCTCTCGTTTTTATTATTTGTTTAAAAAAAAAACAATAATTGTACAAAATTGACATGATATTCTTGTTTAATGTAATATTTATCAAGAAAAACAAAACCAACCAAAAAGAGCTAAACCTCAGTTGGGTTTTTTACAACAGCAGTAGTTCGTTTCATATTAACAGTATTTCTAAAATTCTCTTGTAGCCAACCTTGAAGAGGTCAGATATTTCTTTGAACTCCAGTTACATGAGAATTTTGAAAGGTCTTGTTTCTCCAGGGACTGTTTTGTATCCATGATTAAATGTGGTTCATGAAGTACCACAACAAACTTTGAAAGTATATCATGTCTGTGGATCAAGCATTAACTCGCAGGTGCGTCCCAGTTCTCCCAGTTTGACGCGGGCATATTCTGCGCGGTTCAGGGCCATTTGGCAGTCTTTCCGCGCTGAGTATGTTGAGCCTTCATGAGGTTGTCCTGTTGCCACCTTTAAGAGAATGGAAAGTCAACACATTGCAGCTGTGCACGATTGCTGCCTCTTCTTGTGACAACCCAAAATCACTCCTAATATCACACAGAGGTGTTAAATTCCTTTGTAACGTGCAAGTTTTTTTATATGCATAATTTCCTTCAACCAAAAGGCACTGGGCCAACAAGTATACATGTAGCTGGTAAGAAGGATTCATTCAGAGCAGGACAACATTAACCTATAAACAACTACACAGCTGAAATTCTGTATCAAGCAAGACATTTCACTTTCAAAACTACATCAGTTGGTCTTCTCAATTCCCAAACACTTAGAGTCTTATTAGAAAAGGTGATGCAACACAGTGGTAAACGTGCCTCCATCCCAAACCTTTTTGAAACATGTTGCAAATTTAAAATCCATTTTTCAAAAAAAAAAAAAAAAAAAAAAACTTGATATACTGTCTTTGTACTATTTCCAATTTAATATAAGGTTTAAATTATTTGCACATCATTAGAGTGCTTGAAATTGTTATCTTTCATACTTAGTCTTCTTATTCTTCTTCCATACTTTTCTGTGCTTAATACAGCCCAAACCGCTTAACGTACAAACTCTGTTCAAACTGCGTTTTGAAGGACTCGGCGCTGTGACTTGTGCTATGTATTTTTGGAGTTGATCGGATTGGGAGTATTTAATAAAGTTAAGTTTAAAAATTAAAACCCCCATAAGAATGAATGGCGGAATGTTCAGAACTTCAAATTCTAACTGACACCGATGATGTCACAGCAGGCTACTCAGTCTCACAGACACAGCTGATCACACAGGGAATCTGCTTTAAAATCCTTACACTTTCACCTAGAAACTACATTTCAGTTTTAAATGGTAGAGAAACTTGTCCTTTCTGAAACCTCAAAATATCTCATCATTTTATTGATAAGCTTTAGACTTATGAGCATTTGTTTGGCACTAGGCACAGAAAACTGTCCCATTCACTCCCATGTAAATATCTCAAAATCAGAATCTGCTTATTTCATGATTTTCTCTGTGTTTAACTTGTTATAACTCAGTAATTTTCTTCTCAATACACACAACATTACACTAAAATAATCCTCAAGGGGTATCTCGCACCATCTATCTGGTTAAGCGATAGAGAAAACATTTCCCGAGTTATGACTGTTTGTTCAGAGGGTGCAAATCGGACTCAAACAAGGCTTCTCCACTAACAGCTGCATAATAACAGAGTGACAGTTCATTTGAATGACCCCCCCCCCCCCCCTCAAACACATACATCTGTCCCTCTCACACACACACAGACACATACCTAAGGAGGTGTTGTTCACCTACACAGAAAACACACACACACTTGCAGCTCTTTTTAAGCACTCTTGTTTAAATCTAAATTGTTTTTATGGACTTTTTGCACAGACTGGGGTATTAAAATCTATAGGAATAGTATGTTTTCTTTCAAGAAATATGCTTTCTGTCCAGCTGATGTTTACTACGTTTACGTGACCCTTATTAGTCCCACAACGGGGAAATTTCACCTCCGCATTTAACCCATCCGTGAAGTGAAACACCACATACACACTAGGCAGCCCAATCCGCAACACCCGGGGAGCAGTTGGGAGTTAGATGTCTTGCTCAAGGACACCTCAGTCATGTGCTGTCGGCTCTGGGAATCGAACCGGCGACCTTCCGGTCACGAGCCTGGTTCCCTAACCTCCAGCCCATGACTGCCCCCACTGATTGTCATTTTATAAGAAGAAAATAAAAATCCATGTGAACCAGTCAGAACGCCAACCTGTGTAAGATAGCGGATCTGGGAGCTGAGCTCACTCTCCACTCTGTTTATGGAGGTCTGGAACTGGTTGAGCTGCCGGTCTAACAAGCTTGCATTGTGCTTCTCTTTTGACAGCTCCAGGATGATGGTTCCTGACAGAGGGAGAAATGACCAATCAGCCATGCAGCAAAACATCAACAACACTGTAAAATACTACTACCTGAAATGAATGGCAAAGTGCTTACATTTAACAGTGTAAAACACAAAATGTCTGGGTTTATGTTCTAAAAGGCCACAAACTTAAAAAGGTTCAAAACATATCACTTCATTCCTCAGTTTATATGTGGAAACTAAGCTGCAAATATACATGTTGAAGTTATGAGGAGTGTTTCAGCCCGGACTTTAGTTTTAATAAGGCACAATACAGGGCAGCCAATCAGAACAGAACTAATTTACATACATCAAGTTTAAAGGCATAGCAACAAAGACGGCCTATCTAATGTTATGGGATAAAGACAGGTTAGAAAATGGTTTTGTAAATATTAATCCTGCTCACTAACTTAGTACGTGCACCTAATTGGTGGATAAAATAAAAGAAAATGACGGATATGGGCCCTTTAACAGCTAACGCTAGCTAAAACCCGCGGCACTGTTAGTCAATAAGCAGCCAGGTAGGTTAACTCGGAGAAGGAGCCGAGTGTGGAGACACAGACCTGCACACTGAAGAACGACGGCGATCTCCTTCTCCACGTCCTCGAGTGCTCGCAGCCTGTCGTTAGCCATTTTTCACTTTTACTGCATCTGTAGGTGAAACCAACGTGAAAACCCGTCATGAGGCTTCCGAATGTAACTGCTGAATCATTTACAGGCAGTATCAGCGGAACACAGAGAGCAGCAAACCAAGCAAAGTGACCTTATAAGTTACTTACATCTACTTAAGGATGGAATAAAATCGGGTTATTTAGGTTTTTTAATCGCAATAACTAAACAAACCTCAAAACAAAGCAACACACACTCTCAAATCAACCCGCAGACGGCAAGCCGAGTGGGACAATCTGCACTTAAAGAAAACGCGAAAGCTGATCTCTCAGCGGCCGCCGGAGGGAGAGAGGATAGAGAGGTGATGTGTCCTGTGTGCTCTGTCAGCCTAACCGGTGCGGTTTTGCGTTTTACTCGGGTAATAAGGTCAGTTTGGTCGCTCCCGGTTGGATTACGAGTAGAGAAGGGAGGTTTTGAGTAAATGTCGCTGAGCGGCGAACGGGCTGAAGTTATGGAGCTGTGGAAGAGTCACGTGCGGGCCGAGCTGTTTCAGAGGGACTGCTTACAGAAAGACCCTTTCTCTGGACTCTTCACTAAAGGTCAGCGGTCCACGTCTAGGTTTGAGTAAGTGGGGTCAGTTGTCACTAAATGATAGTCTTTTTAATGACTACCCCATGAATTCTGAAGTAGTTTTTAAGAGAATTAGGAATTTCAGCTCGACAGGTGTCTTTAAATCCTTTGTTTAGGCTAATTTATGCTTCGTGCGTTGGGTCTTTTTCCCCTCCTGCTGTTTTTAACTGCGTAGTACGGAGACCGTAACGGGCAGTGGCAGGAAAACGGTAATGGAATTATGTATTTCCTTGAAAATACAATTCATTTTGCAAAGAAACCCAAAAGGTTTGCGAGGGGAATGCGGAACTATTGCAAGAAAACCCATTTTTTATATTCAGTTTTATATATATTTATAACCCGATTTAATATTCTGAGGTCAGTATTCAGTTTGTTTTTTCAATATGATTGTGTAAAAAGGCTTTGGCTTTGGCTCAGATGAATAAAGTGCTTATCCAGAATAGTGATTTTATAAAACAGTGCAAGTCTGCACTCTAAACTACTTCATATAAAACCTTAAATGGATGTTCTTTTCTCTTTTTGTTACAGTATTGATATGAATTGTGCTGTTAGTTCATTGAGAATAGGGCTCTCAAACTCAACCACTGAAAGGGCCAAAAAATCTCAGCAAATCCATGGGCTGGAGACTGCCTATATAATTATTTCATTTTAAAAGTAACAATAACCTGACCTGGCCAAATATATATAATAGAACAATGGGCTACATTAAGGACAAGTAACTGGTCAACCTCTTTAACCTGCCCATGTCCTTGATCTAAACATTTGGTATTGCATCTTTGCTGCAAGTTCATTAATTCATTCTTGGGATCAATTTCTGAGCTGCTGTGCTGAGTGATTTAGTGGGCAGCCTTTAATTGAAATGCATCTAGTGTTTTGAGAAATATCTGATGTGGAATTGTGTAGAATTGCACAAAATTGAGGTGTAACTACTGTCCCATAGATTGTTCTTGGGGAAGAGGGGGTTGGGGGTGTGGAAACTACATCGAGGTGCATTCTGGGCATTGTACTGCAGCACACCATTAAATGAGCTAATATTAATAGAAGTTCAGAATTATTTTGTCGGTTTGACAGGATTGTGCCACGGGCACATCTTTGCAATGTTTTGTTTATCTTTATGTGTAAACCAAAAAAAAGTCATGGTTAAAGATTTGAGTATTGCACAGTAATCAAGTTTTCAATGTAACTGTAGTGTCCAAATTAGAGGAACTGCTGAATCTCCATTTGAGTTTATGGGAGGACTTGGAGAGACAAAGGTAGGCTATGAGCTATTTGGTTGTTGTGTGGTCTTTTTTCCTAAACTGAAAGATGAATTGGATCATATTACAGCGTTGTGTACATGTTACAGCTTCAGTTCAAATGACGATGGAATAAAAAGGCCCGTTGAGGGAAAAAAGACCCCAAAGCTGTATCTGCAGTTCAGACAGACTGAACATATTAGACAAAAGGTATTTGTTTCCTTCACTCAACATTAGGTGTAATATATCTTCTTTAAATATTGAAAATCTACAACAAATCCAGTCTCTAGTCTTCATTGTCCTTGGTTTTCCTCCCTCTACCGGGCCGATGTCCAGCAGCATTTAGTGATTTTTTTGCTCATAGGAAAACAGTAAACCTGGTAATTGACAAATGAATTGAGAAAACAGTAAAACTGGTAATTGACAAATGAATTGAGAAAACAGTAAACCTGGTAATTGACAAATGAATTGAACAAGGTGCGTTTAAGAGGAGACATTACCAAGCTGTGCTGGACACTGACCCTCCAGGATAGAGTTTGAGACCTTCAGTCTACCCACATGACCCTAGTAGTGCATTTTTAACTGCATTTCAACATAGCCTTATTGATTTGACATCTGAAGTTTTTACTGATTCCTACATTCTGGTACAAAAATTGTAATAATAAGATTAATAATAATAAGATTTCTATAGTGCAGTATAATACTTCTATAAGAAAAGCTTGGGCACTCCTGGCCAAATGACATATTTTGTTGATTTTAAGTACAAAGATGTAAGCACAATCTATGCAACAATTTTAAAAGATATTTTTACCATTCTACCATGTTAACACACAGTTACTTTCATATTTTAGAAACTGACAACCAGGGAATGGATTCCAAAAGGCATTTGCAAGCTGTTATATGTAGGAGATATTGGGGGAGGGAGCATTACTAAATACTGACTTAGTACTGTATCCAAAGTTTTGCATGTGAAACAATTACTATTTCACTACTAAGTTAATCAAATGAAAAGTAACTGCGTTAAGAATTGCAGAATTTTTTTTTCATTATTTGCTGCAGAAGTAGTGTTTACTTTTCAAAAATCCTGTTGAAATACCTGTAGTGTGTATTATTATTATTATTATTATTATTATTATTCTTGGTGAAAGATAAATCATTTAAATTATTTTCTTTTCAGCTTGCACAGAAAGTCTCAGATCTGACCAGTGATCTGTACCTCAGGGAGGCGGAGCTGCAGTTCTGTCACTCTCAGTGAGTGCAGCCAGTCACAGATCACACATAATTCTCACTTTAGTCGCTCAGGTTGTCATTATTTTACCATGCGTTCTCCTGGTGCTGCAGAGTTGCCCGCTACCGTACCGAAGCCGTTCTGCTGGCCAAAGAAGCATGCTCACTGAAGGAAGACCTGTCAGATTATCAGTATAAACTGGAGTGTCAGTCAAAGGAGTTGGCAGCATTGCGATTGGAGCAGAAGATGCTGAAGGAGGAGCTAGCAGCCACACAGCAAGAAAAAGAGGGGCTGCTTGAGCGCTGGTTGGAGGAGAAGAAAGAGGAGGCAGAGCGCCTTAATAAGCACAATGCCACTCAAGAGAGGTGAATATCTGCTTTCTGTCTGGAGATATTTTAAATGATCTTATCCACTAAATATAATTTGTAATTATAAATTATAATTACATATAACTATGTACACTTAAATCAGTAGCCCATAAACATAAATATACCCAATTTATCTACCCTTTAACACAAGTAGAGCTGAGTTCTGTCATTTTACTGAAGTTTGACCAATGATGTCTAAGGTTGATCAAGGAGACAAAATATGAGAACTGATTACAGAGACAAAATTTGGTTGTTTGTGTAATGTTTAAGGTGACCCTAATGGATCTTTATAGTAACACATTATTTCCCCAGAAATGCTATTTGCAGTTTGTTGTGCTTATCAATTATAAATGATACATATTTTTTACTAGTTGTAACAACTAGTTACTGCACTTTAAGAAATCACTGATTCAATTGATTCTGTTCTAGGTTATGTCTGTTGTTGTTCAGGCATCAATAGTATGAATTGTACTTTCATACTTGGTAACAACGAGTAATTGAACTGAGGAGTAATGACTTTTTGTAAAATTAAACCTAATCATTTAGTCCTACTCAGTCATCTTGGTCATTAAATTGGTTTGGATATAGTGATTTATTTACATGGACTGACATTTGGAAGTTTTTTCAGGCTTAGCTGATAATTTGTTTGATTTATAAAGCAGGCTATACTGAATATCATTTTTGTATAATATATGCAGGAGCATTCTGTATACTCCTGAGTCCATACAGTCCACATATGGAAACTAAGCAGCAAAACAGCCCTTTTTAGCCCAGATTGCTTCTTGAATCAGATGCAATACAGGTCAGCCAATCAGAACAAAGATCCTTGACATATATAAGTGTTAGAGGCAAAGGAGCAAAAAGAGTCTGTTTAAGGGATAAAGAAAGGTTGGAAAATGGCCACGTAAATATGAACTGTAACTATTTTTATTATATAAAACCCCACAAACATCATAAGTGTATCTCAAGGAGAAAATAATATACAAGAAAATCTTTGGATATGGGCCCTTTAAAAATTTATTGCTTTTTGAGGTTCTAAATTGGATATTTAAATATATGTTGTATTTGCTTTAGATTTAATACTATCACAGGCAAAAGTCTGAACACTCCCACTCAAATTACATGCAAGTTAATACACTCTTAGAAATAAAGTTATGAAACAGTCACTGGGGTGGTACCTTCAAGGGTACATCTCAGTACCTTTAGTCAGGGAACATAATTGTACCATAACCCATTAAAATATTTTTTTCTAAGTTATATTGAAACCACACGCCCCATCTCGTCTCCAGCCTTTTTATTTTACTGTTGTTTTAACACAGTAGGTTATGAAAAAATACAGATGTACTTTTCACCTCTGAAAATCTTATTTAAGGTACACAGTTGGACCTCTAAGCCACTGTTGTACGTTTGAGGGAACTTTTACACTGTTTGTACCTTGAAGAATGAAAAATGTACCTGCACAGAACCTTTATTTCTAACAGTGTACAGAGAACAAGCCTAAATATGGTGTTTAACTGCTAATTTTAGTGTACCAGTTTTTGTTTGCTGTGTTTAACGTGTTTGAGCGTGGGGGCTTTTTTTCCACCAATATGTTAAAACCGGCTAATACATAGTAATTATGTATTAAAAGTCAGAAGTCTGTTCCCTGTAGAGGATGTGTTTAACTTTTCACTTAGAAAATTAACAAATGTCATGTGACCAGGACAGCCAAACATTTTACATACTACCGTCATTGCATCGTAAAGTGAAAAGACATGCACTACACTAATCGTCTGGTCAACGAGCCAAGTGTTGATTTGATCTTTGTTATTCCTCCTTACTAGATGGAATCGCTTTGCTGGGCAAATGAACAAGCATCTCTTCGGAGGGTCTCATCGTCAGAGGCGTGTCGCTTCCAACAGCCCACAAGTCTTCCAGAGATATTCAACTGAACAGTCACTGCCAAAGAAGAATAAATGAATGCCTTGTTTATTTTTTTTTTTATTCAGTCTACAAAGAATTAGCATCCGTTGCACTGTGCTAAAGCTCTTTGATTTTATAGAAAATCCCTTGAGCAGAATCACTGTACTTTCACCAAATCAGTTATATTGTGCAATAAAATGTATTTAAAAAATCTTTTTTTAGTTTATGAAAATCATCTCTTGAAACTCTATCTTGTATTAAATGAGAGAGACGTTGCTTAGACATTTTTATTTTATTTAAAAAATTAAATAAATTCTGAAATTCCAAAAAAAAAAAAAAAATGTAAATGGAAAACAATGTTTTTCACAATTATTAAACTTGTATTAACTTGATGGAGACTATATATTTTTTTTATCTGAGACATTAATCTCTAGTCATCTGGCAGAAGTTTTCATTTTCACCAAAAGCAGCATTTTTATTTACACAAGAGGGTGCTGAATGGCAATGTAAAAACACCCCTGAAACGCACACACAGCCGTCGACGGTCTTTACAGCACCACTATAGCACACGCCATGTCAGCAGTGATATGAATGAATGAAAAATGAAGGAGCCTGCATACCTGAGGGTTGGATACAGTATGCCATGGATAACACAAACAGAAGTCATATTAGTATTCAACCATGCGTAATTGCTTACAAAAGCTTTCTTTGTAAACCGTTATGGAGGCGATGAGGTTTGAGAAACCATGTTCTGCCTGGGATGCCCAATATGTTCTGTTCATATTGTTCAGCACGTTTCAGTTGTAATTGATGATCAGTAAATGTTACTAAGACATGAAACTTAATCTTAAAAAGGCATTTCAAAATCAACTCTAGAAGATCACACAGAACAACAAAATAGCATAGGTTCTTTTAATTTGGATTTTCTTTCCAAATCTCTTTCCTGCTTTTATCCACTAAAGGATGGCACACGCAGCACGTAAGCTCACAATTTGCTTATGATAGGATGAATTCTCTGTGGCGTTTTTTTTCCCTCCTGCGTTCAAAACTCCTTGATTTAGCACCTTTCCTCAGATTTTCATCCTGTCATTAAACTGTAGAAAATGGTCTCTAAAAGTCCTTTTTTTCCTTTGAACAATTCAGTCAAGTATTGGCAAAATACTGCTTCACCAAAAGGATGTCATGAAGCCTAGGAAAGAGTTTCACTATGAGAGACTGTTCGTTTGAGTTTATTAGTTGGTGGTCTTTGTGACACTGAGTTTCTAGGTCAAGTGCAGGGGGGAAGCCTCAGCAGTCCTCTTCCTTATCATCAGTGGTTCCTTTTAACCTCAAACGGGCAAAGTCTTCGAATACCAGGTCATCGTCCTGGGTGAAGCTACTGTTAGAAAGAGAGAGATATTAAGTGAGAGAACACCCCGACATAAGACAATCTATGTTTTTCAGTGAACAAATGTTAATTAGAAGAATCTGCTCTTCATAAACCAGTTAATGTCCACAAACTTACTTTGTGTCAAACTCTATGAGGTTGGTGTCAATAGGTGGGTCTGCCTCTGGTACAGCTGTTGAAAATAAACAATGTTAATAATCACTGGCATCATATGATGGATTATAAACAAACTTAAAACTGCACTATGTAAGATATGGGAATCTGAAGACCCGTTTAGAAACGTTTAATTAGATACAACGGAAGAGGAACATTTTGTACTGCTGGTTGTGCTTCGGAACCCACAAACAGATGAAACTGATGATCGTGAGTACATTATTCAAAGAGAGTCAAAACATGATGAAGAATGTACAGCTGCAATGGAGAATTTCCCTCTGGGATTAATAAAATGATCTATCATATCTTCATCTGTATAATGTTGATTTTGTTTTTGAGACTTAAACATTGACCCAGACTGTCTTTTTGAGTCTATGCCTGTGACGTTCACATGACGTAGTCCAAAATACACTAATAAATTATGCCAGGCTTAAGGTTAACTACAGCAGCACATGAACAAAATATTTAAGCATGTTCTCTCCTCCTAACTTTCAATTTTAATGAAGCGGTCTTACACAGTGCTGCTTTAAGAAGTGTCAGAGTGAAAGTAAGTGCAGTCCTGAAATACTACTCATTGAATAATTGTTTCTCTATTGCAAGTCCTTTGCTTTCTGGTCTTGATCTGTGTTCCAAGGACACCAGTGGCCAAACACAGTTTGAACGAATCCTGGATTTTTTGTCTTGCGATGGTGGAATGCTTTTTGCTGTACTACACTGCAATAGCAACTTAAGCTGCACACCTAACCTGCTCCAGCAAGGGCCATGTTTTGGGTGATGAATAGTAAACAGCTCTTGGACAAATCAGAGTCAATCTACTGGAGGCGGACTCCTATAAATCATTTCAGGTGACATAATTTACAAATTGCAAAGTCATCAGCTATTACAACAAAATCAAGATAGGAAATGAAGGATGGTAACCATTCAGCTGCTATGGTATTTACAGAGAACCGTCAGTCGTAGGTAAGCTGCTTGACTCTTCTGCATGTTTCAAGCAGTTAGTTGTTTATTGTAAGATGTGCACATCAGGATTAAATCTTAAGTATCTAAAATTAGGTTGACAATGAATGTTGGGGGTTTCCATGAAGCTGTAACTTGGTATGGAACCTTGACTAAGCTGAACGTGCTTCTTGAGACAATCCTCAGGCGTGTCTGACTGAATGAGTGCAATGGTGGTGCTACTCTGTATTCAGTGTTGAAATATAGCAGGAATGAATGGGTGGGAATACCTGAGGCTGGTCGAGAGCTGGAGAGGTCTATAGGTTTGGGATGCATTAAGACGAAGGGCAGCTCAACTGAGACGTCTCTGTGGGAAGCAAAAAGGAAAACGACAATGGTTCTATTTGAAAAATTCAGATTTGTTTTAACGCCGTTGAGAACGAATATTCTGGTGTGCAGATGCGGGTGTTATCCCATTAGAATTTCACAAGAGAAAAATGAGCAGCACAAACGGCAAACTTCACTGCAAACCTGGACAGGCAAATCAGGAAACCAGTGTGATGCATAATGTATATTTACCTCTCCAGCAAGCTGCTTAAAAGCCTGATGCAACACAGGGGGGGTTAACAGACAGATGTGGGGGAACACAGAGAAAAATATGAAACACCAACAGAGAACAGAACGATGTGAAAACTCAAATGAAACAATGTATCTACAGGGTGCTGCAGAAAGACATGGAGGTTAGGGGAGAGCATCAGCCGCTTTCTCACTAGTGGAAATTTAATCTTTAATAAACGTAAACACCGACCAGCCAATACTTTGTCAAGTACGACTCCTTGTATCTACACTCACGTCCATTGTATTAGCTCCACTCACCATACAGGAGCACTTTGTAGTTCCACAATTACAGACTGTAGTCCCCGTTTCTCTGCAAACCTTGTTAGGCTGCTTTTACATTGTTCTTCAATGTAATGTCAGGACCCCCACCGGACCACCACAGAGTTTGTATTATTTGGAAGTGGGTCATTCTCAGCACTGCAGTGATACTGCCGTGGTGGTGGCGTGTTAGTGTGCACTGTGCTGTTACGAGTGGATCAGACACAGCATCAATGCTGGAGTTTTTAAATACCCTAGCATCACTGCTGGACTAATAGTCCATTAACTATTGTGTCTGAGCGGGTAAATCACCCAACTGTACTGAATACGGCCCAACAGTACCAGAGTTGTACACCCCTGAACTAGAAGATGACTAAACACAGCAACAGATGAAATTTTGTCTCTGACTAAACCTACAAAGTAGACCAACAAAGTAGGTGTGTCTAAAAATGTAAAAATGTACTCCCCAGTCTATACAGTACAAGCTTCAAAAGCAGCTATTTTGAATGACTTGTTTTTGTGATGTCACAAGATCCAATACGTCCATATATCCACTTATTCTGTCTACAGCAGTTTGGCCCCACTCATCCATGCTAAAGTTATAAGGAGTGTTCCAGCCTGGACTCTTTTTGAATGAAGCAGGGCAGCCAATCAGAACAGAGGTCATTAACATGTATCAGTCTTAAAGACATATGTCAATGTCAATGCCAATTTTATTTCTAGAGCACATTTATGGCACTTAAAGACATAGTAACAAAAACAGTCTGTATAAGTCCCAAAATTAATTGTTAAGAAAAAAAAATTTAGACGACGGTTTCTGATATACAAAACCATACAAATATCATAAGTAGACCTCAGGGTGAAATATATAAAGAAAAATATAAGCTGCAGGCCTTTTAAGGCAACTGGATACTCAATTATGAGAGAAGAAAGGACGTATGCCACTGTTTTTTGTCCGGGGAGCACGACAAAGAAATAATTTTCTAAGAAGATAAATAAATTTAAAATGCAACAGCACAGGAAAGCTTTTCTTTTGTAGTTTTCTCTTACAGGAATTTCATGAAGTGTTTTAAATAGAACAGTGGGGACTATTCATTTTTTTTTGTCTAAAAAATAAATAAATACATACATACATACATACATACATACGTTCAATTGATGGCACACATAGTCTCACGACCCCCATGTAAAACTATCAATACTAATATGTGTATCTTAACACTCCATGAGCATTCTTTTGCGTCAAATTCATATCATGCAAGACAGTGCCAGGAAGCAGTAATAATAGTAGCCCTGTGGCCAGTACTGGCCAACTTCCAGACCAAGCTAAATGTTCCAACAGTAAAACAATACAAGATCAAAGCTATGAATCATATAACTAATCAAAAATGGATTTATGTAAAGTGTACTTGCTGAAGTCCTTTGACGCATGAATTGTAATAGCTCAAATAATAGTCATCCAGTCCCTGTGGAGAGAATAAATGCCAGACTGCAAATGCACCCTGCTACAATATAACTGCATACAGAAGATGGGACTGTGTCAGAGGAGCTGGTGACTCACCCTCCGCGGGAGACGACCAGTTTGACTTTGACTCGATACGACACCAGAACTCCGAGAACCTCCTTGTTACATCCATCCTTAACACTGCAGAAGGCAAGGGCAAACATGTTTAACAGAGCAGATTAGTCAGTTCCTGATTTTAAAAAAAACAATAGTAGGGATGCACATTGGAAACAGCCAAGTTTAGCCTCAGGCAATGTATTGTTTTTTTTGCAAAAAAGAATACACTGAATAGAAAATAACACAGAAGCCTCAACACCTAAATACATGATCTTTTTTCGGTATTTAGTGTGTCCACGTTTTGCCTTCATATCGTTTTCATTCTTTTCAGGAGACTTGCTTTAAGTTTTTCAAAGATATCTACAGAGATATTTTTCCATAGCTGTGCAGCAATTTTGTGCCATAAATAACATGATTCAGGTAAGTGAACTTATGCTGTGTCGGAATGCTGCTGCACCAAAATGTCACAGCATAATTATTCGTGACTCATTGCGTTTTATATCTAGCTGTCTCTTCCTTTCAGTGCAGCACTTTATTTGCACCATGTTCCTTAAAAAGCCATATTTTAAAATTGAAAAACTGAAATGGCAATTTGGCCCACTAAAGAACAAATAAAACTGCAAGTTGGCTAATAAAAACACTATAAATGTGCTAGTGTGTGTCATGTGCATATTTACCCCACACATTGTGAGAATCGGATTTTAAAAAAGCCTAAAAAAATTTCAGCCATCGGCCAATTTGATGGTAAAGGAATCTGAACGGGCCACAAAAATTTAGGAGCAATGAATCTCTTCAATATAACTACAGACAAATGCACTCCTACAAAAGAGTTTTAACAATAGAAGTACTAACATGGTGCTGGAGGCCAGGTTGGTGTCTTCATGTTTGAGTTTGCCATCCAGTGCGAGCCCTCTTTTCTCCCTGTTATTGTTCAGGGTGGGCGTGAGGGTGTACACCTTACAGAATGTGGAGCTGGACGATACCTGGTCACTGAGAGAGCACAGGAAATTGTTTAACTGACTTAAAAGGGTACTTTTAGGAATGTTTAAAATTCAATAGGGCTGCACAATACACCAACTGGCCACTTCATTAAGCACATCTAACTTTTATCTACACTCACTGTTTTCAGTTCCACTTACCATATAGAAGCACTCCATAGTTCTACAATCACAAGCTGTAGTCAATATATTAGCTCCCTTTCACCCTGTTCTTCAGTGGTCAGGAACCCCATGGGCAACATCCTGTTACCACTGATGAAGAACTAGAAGATAACCCACTTGTACCACCACAGCAATGTCACCAAAATGTCAACGTCCCTGCAGTGTTGAGAATGATCCACCACCCAAAAATACCTGCACTGTGGTGGTCCTGACCACTGAAGAACAGGGTAAAAGGGGGGCATAAAATTATTCAGCGAAACAGATGGACTACAGTCTGTATTTGTACAACTACAATGTGCTCCTTTATGGTAAATGGACCTGATAAAATGGAAAATTAAAAAACATTGTGTGATGTGACAGGGTTAAAGAGTGGAATGTATTGTTCTAACCAAAATTATTTGTTTGTTGGATCACATGAACACCTTGATTGTACAGCCCTATAATGCAGCAATATTTACTCTGTAAAATATTACTCCAGTATAAATATACAGTGATTAACATTAATAGTTACTCTGCCTCAAGTTGAGCCACCGGACATTTGTACTGCGCTGTGCTGAACAGACAGATATCAGCATACTGCCGCACTGAGAATAGAGGACAAGGTTATCATATCAGAGTGCAGCTGGCACAGATTGACAGAATATTAAATATATATATATATATATATATATATATATATATATATATATATATATATATATATATATATATATATATAAATATAAATAAATAAAAAAGACTGTGCTAAAGCCAGAGACCGCCCTTCATTTATTAGATTTCCAGTCAAAGCAGCCATTCGGTACAGGTTATTCATTTTTCAGTATCAGGTAAAAGAAAACAGGGAATTACACAAAGTGACAACAAATAAATAATAAAGTCATTTTTTCAGTATTTAGAGTATCAATCTTTGAACTTCCCATTTTATCATGAGACTTGCTTTCAGTTGTTTTAAACAAATTTTCAGGAATATATTATTTCCACACCTCCAAAAGTTCAGTCTTAGAAATTGCTTGCATTTTCTGCTTCTCACAATTCAAATAATCCTACAATCCTGTTGAGGTCTGGACTCTAGGGTGGTCAGTCCATTGTTGTATAAACACTGAAAGCTTGGTTTGGTTTGATTTCTTCCTTTTTTGCCCATTTCCGTTTCTCAGTGATGGCTTCTTCTCTCAGCAACACATCCTCTCAGACCAATAGTCTTTCCACAGTGGAAGTATGATTTTCTCTATTTTGACTTTCCTCTTCCTTATGTAAGTAGTTTATTTTAAAACTAATTTCTTCTAAAAACTAATAACTTGTACTTAATTGACTTGAAAATTAAATAAATGAAAGGTGATCTGAGTTTCGAATAGTACTGTAGAGGAATATCTTACCTGATATTTTGACTCTTTTGACAGTCTTGGTTGAATTGTTGGTCACATGGACATTCACACTGATGGGTTCCCCATGGTAATACAGCTGTACAGAGACAGTACAGAGTCATATGAATGTACTACACTACAGAATTATAATGTATTCAGCATATCCATGTGTTAAATATATGCTAGTCACCTCTTTATCTAAGGAGGCCTCTAGATGCAGAGAGCGATCAGACATTAAAAAGCTTCGTGTTGTCTCAACCATAGGCTGGGGACCAGGTTTCTCAGGAGCATACTGGACTTTCCGAATCACTAATCGAACAGAATTTCTAAAACAAATGTGCAACAAAGCAAGAAAAGTCAAACGTTGATTCTGACAGGACCACAACACTAACCACAAACTTCACAAATATCTGATGAATCCATTCGGTTGTGTTACACATTACAGGCTTGCATGCTTTAATCTATGTAGAAGGTCCAGTCAGCTTACCTTTTGTGAATCTTCTCCTCAACTGACCTGGCACAGAAAGCTCTGATCTCATAATCTACCCCACAGGCCTGTGCAGGACACAGACACAAGTTAGTGAGCTGAGAAACCAAACTTCAAACCATCAGAGAAGATCAATCTATTAAGATCTGTGCAGGGCAGCGAGAAAGGTCAGTGAGGTGGAAAAAACTGCAAGTCTCAAAATATCAGATAAGAGAGTACATACTGTACAATCTATTAAACTATGTAAATGAATTTATAAATGTCTAAGAGAAAAAGAGTGTACAGGACCAAAGCTGAGTCTAAGGCCTTGTCTACACGTATCCATATATTTTTAAAAAGATCATTTCTTCCCTTGAATTAAAAATACATATTGCCTGTAGGGGGCAATAACTGCCCATAAAATCTGATGCCATACACCTCCAGAGGAACTCTGCTAGCATATGCACCGTACAAAACACAGAGCATGCTGCAAAGCCAAAGCAGAGGGTTTCCAATAAAGTGATGGTGGCATGTTACAAATACAGTACATTTTGACCTGCAGATGATCAAACCCTTCGTCACAGTGACAAGAACTGGGTGCAGTAAATTCTGATGCCTCCACACTACGGCTTAATGAAAAAGTAAAGTTAAATTCAGTTATAAACATGCTAAAATACGTCAAACTTGCAAGCATCACAGGGAATTTTAGTCACTTCATACATGTCCTGTTAAACACAGGATGTTGCTCAATGTCCCAGTGAAATCTCATGTAAAAGTGCATGTATGAACAGGGTTACTGATTACCTTTCCAGTGTCCTCAGGACCAGGCTGCAAGGTAACTGAACATGGCAAGTTTTGAGGGATCTGAAATGGCATAATATTCAAGATGTACCAAGCCTTCTAGAGACCACACGTTTCTTACAAAAGGAAAAAAAAAAAAGTGTATATACACAGTAGACATTATGGTGAAAATGTTGCTATACTTACTGTAAAATGAAAAGGATGAGCATGCTGGCCCAATTTCTTCAAAAGTCTTTCCTGAAGGCGACTGTTGGGCTTGCGCTCTTCTGGTATGGGTGGAAAAGCTTGAAACGTTGATATGTAAAGATCTTTCCGAAAAGAAAGCCCAAGAACATCCAGGTCCTCACGGCCATAACGGAAGGCACAGGTTAGTGTCACAAACACTAGGGAAGAATGGGAGATGTGAATGTAGTGGGGCAGCAGCGAAGTAGCCTTACATTTTGAGAAATTAGTTATAAGTATAAAACTAGACAATTTATAATCATCACAAATTAAAACAAAAATTCAGTTTTAAGTCATAACTGAAAGTGTTCATTTACCTTTTCTATCTTTGAGATATTCAGGATCTACTAAGATGACCCCATCTGTAAAGGACATGAACATAAATACCACATCAACTCTTACAATTCTAGGTTTCCACTATAGGGGCCTTTTAGGGCGTTCAAAAATGAGATGTTGTGGCCTGCACTTACCAACAGGGTCCACCTGATCTAAATGATCCACAAAATCTCTTTTCCCCAGGTATACTGTGATCTGAAAGATTGAAAGCTATTTGCCTTGATCACAAAAAAACAAATATCACAAGCAACCTACAAAAACAACAGGACAATTACTGCACAAAATGGTAATATGTTGAGTTACCTTGCAATTTGGACTGGATTTCTTGAATACCCTACAGAAAGATGATAATCCATCAAGTTTAAAACTAAAGCAAATGACAGTGCAAGTGCTACAAACAGAGCTCTGGTTGTAAGGTCTTATTATCCAGGAAATGATTCACTCAGACAAATGGCAAGCTAAAAAAAAACAAAAAAAAAAAAAAACAAAAACAAACAACAACAAAAAAGCTGGCCTAACAAGATCAGTGCATCGCCTATTCAACAGCAGCCCACAAGCAGTGGTCAGTCTGAAAAAAGGCTTTCTTTGAGGACTATTATGCTTTAGACCACCCTTCTTATAAATACGCCGATCAAAATACGTTTCAAAGTAAAAAAAAAAAAAAAAAAAAACGTTTCAAAGTAAAAACTATCACATAAGTAGTGTAACACAATGTTTCAGGTAACGTATTCACAAGTTCACGTAATAACTGTGAGGAAGCTTCCAGGGACATTGAACTCTTCAGTTCCCCTCACTAAAGTTACCACTGTGCAAATTTATTTTCAAGAGCCTTTTTTCTCAAGATCGAAGCATTTCACACCAAACCACTCTGAATGACTTCGTTGACGTTAACCATTTAGTTAGCCACAAATTTTTTAAAATGGGTGGAGTTCCCCTTTAACGTTAACTCTTTAAGTGACGGAAGATGGTGCCCGCATTAATAACCTGCGTTAAGAAAGCTCATCATTATTATGTACCACGCTATCCTCCTTAATCACATCTGGCAAAGCTTACAAAACTGAGAAAGGCTAACTTGTGTGCTGAGGGCGCGCCTGTTCTTCCCTAACTAGCTAGCTAAAGAAGCTAAACCGCTTCTGTTGTTTATCACAAACAGGTGACGCTCTATCGCCAGCTAACCTACGTTACCACCAACTATATCAGCTGTTAAATTTCACACGGGCACTGCGGATTATAAAAACAGTTTCGGCTCAACAGTTAGGTCCAGTAATTGAAATTTAGCCGAATAACACAGTTGGGTGGCTAACGAAGGCGCTTCTCTAGTTAGCTAACCTGGCTAGCTAGCTAACGGTAGTTAACATATTAGTGAACCGCCGCTGCGAAGAAGGAAAACAGACACACTGCGGTTTTTGGTATATTTGGTAACGTTAAGACTGGGCGTGTAGAAACTCACCGGGTGCCTGCCTTGTCACCCATATCCAGGGGAAATGTGGCCGTCAGAATATGAGGAATCTGTAGCGCTTAAGCGATACGCTGTGTAGTAAAACACATCTAGCGCTATTTTAGCCAGCAGCCTCCGCTAAGCTCAGAGCCGCCAGCAACAGCGAGCAGCTGTGAGGAGCGGAAACAGCAGCGCGGTCTGCAGCAGCGCCTCTGCCGCTGAGATTTCCCTTCATAATAAAATAGATCATGCACTCTTCCCCAGCTTTTGTTTTATGGCGCTTGGCAAACCAAAACAATAGCATTTACAGAGTTTCAGTCAATCTTCTTAGATTTTTCATTTTGCATTAACATCAGATTATATGGGTGTACATTATCACGCATAATTACCCTTTTGCAGTTGTATTATAATACAAGCAACCAAAGCACTCCATATTTTCCCTGCATTGTAGCGAGGATTACGACTGTAGCCGCCACAGTTTGTTCTACAGCTATTAATATAGTATCTGCCTGTCTGCCTCTCTGTCTGTCTATCTACAAGTAGGAACCTTAACAAAACAATTAAAAGTAATGTGAAAATGAAGAAACTTGAAGAAGGAATGTTGAGGATTCTGCACTATTTCTAGCTCACTATTCAAACGTTAGCAGCAGTGATGAGGTCTGTTATTTTTTGCGTCTTTTTCCTTCCAGTGAAGCTCGTGTTATTACGCCTCTCAGTTAGATTTGACCTGCTCACCGGGGGCTTTTACATAACCTTATGGAGTCAATGGAGTCGCTTCACATAACATGAGCAGAAAAAAAACTAAGCAGTGGAGGAGGAAGAAAAATGAGCATTAAAGAGAAAAGTTTTTAAGTCAGGTTTTAAAGAGGGAAAAGAAAAGCAGCCCCGGAGGGACTGAGGAAGGTAATTCCAGAGTTTGGGGGCCATGGCACTGAAGGACCTCCTTCCCAAAGTGGAGAGTCTGGTGCGTGGGACAACAAGTAGGTTATTACAAGAAGACCTTAGGGAGCGAGAAGGAGTGTAAGAGGTGAGCAGTTCTCTGAGGCAGGGGGGAGCAAGGGTTATGCAAGGCTTTGAAAGTGAGTAGTAAAATTCCAGTGTAGCTGAGAGAGAATGGGGTGATGTGAGATGAACGCTTGGTATGGGTGAGAACTCTAGCTGCAGAGTTCTGAATGTACTGTAGCTTTTGTATTGACTTTACAGGGAGACCAACAAAGAGGGAGTTACAGTAGTCAGTACGAGACATAATGAAGGCATGAACCAGAGTTTTTGCATCTTTATGGAACGGTCGAAGACGAGCAATGTTACGCAAATGAAAGAACGCGGTCTTAGTGAGGAGCTTGATATGCAGATCAAACTTAAGTGATGGGTCGAGTAAAACACCAAGATTTCTAACAACAGGTGCGGGCATAACGAGCAGGCCATCAATACTAACTGAAAAATTGGATGACTTTGATAGTAAATGTTTAGGGCCAACCAGTAAGACTTCAGTTTTATCAGTGTTTAGCATGAGAAAGTTATTGTGCATCCAGAGCTTTAAATCAGAAATACAATCAACTAGTTTACTGGGAGGGGAATCTGAGGGTGTGTGTGTACTGAGGTATAACTGAAAATCATCAGAATAACAATGAAAGTTTAGGCCATGGCTACGCATGATCTGACCAAGGGGTGAAATGTAAATTAAGAAAAGTAGGGGTCCAAGAACTGAGCCCTGTGGTACACCACATATGACAGGAGAGGTGGAGGACTTGTGTGGACCTAGTATGACCTAGTATAAATTGCTGTCTGTCTGTAAGATAAGACCTGAACCACTGTAAGGCTGTGTCCATGATACCAATAGAGAAAAGATGAGAAATGAGAACATCATGATTAACACTATCAAATGCTGCACTTAAGTCGAGGAGAAGGAGAATATTGAGAGAGCCACTATCAGCAGACTGGAGAAGATCATTAACTACTCGCAGAAGAGCTGTCTCAGTGCTGGGTTGAGTACGGAAACCAGACTGGGGTGTTGATTACAGATGAACAGGCCTTGAGTAGAGGGGTGGGGGCAGGGTCAAGCTGACAGGAGGAAGCATTAGACTTAGTGATGAGTAAGTGTGACAAATATACAAAATATGTGACAAATATACAAATATGCTAATACGTGTCATTTTTTTGAAATCCATTTACTGTAATATCAGATTTCTATGTGGGGGTACACCAAGTTAATACTTTTTCACTGAGACTGTTATATTGATAATATGATTTATAATGGAAACATCTGCATTAAATTAGAAAATGCACATAGCACAATAAAAGCACATTCAAAAATCATAATTCTAGTATTAAATACTTGGAATCTGAATTCAAGTTCAAATATTTTAAATTGGCTATTTCAAAGCTTTAAATTGTTTGCATTCACTTGTGTTTCTTAAAGCTGTGCCTGTACCCGAGCCATGTTTAAAGTATATTCTTAAATTTAGATTTACTATGTAGGTTCTGCATGTACTCTATGTGTGCCTGTATTTTCTTATATATGTTTTTCCTCACCCAATCATAGATTAAATAGCAGTTTTATCAATATCTTCCCACTTTGCTTTACATTATGATTTGAATATAGGTAGTAGAAGTGATATGAGAACAGTGGGCCGATGACAATGTTCAGTATTTATATATATATATATATATATATATACATATCTGTTAACACTGATGTTGATACACAGACATTTACAAAATGTAGAAACAGCGACAAGACCCACCTAGATTATCATTGAGTAGAAATATAATCCTATAGCATCACAAATGCAATAAAATGAATAAAATGTAGATGTTTCAGCACAGTAGCCCAGCATCACCTACACATTCTGCTCTTCAGTAGCAGACAAAAGTAAAAGATAAGGAAAACACATTGTTAACATAATAGTTTACTTGCTTTGTCTTGTCCTCAACCTAGGCAGCTTTTAATGGAAATAATACAGGGTAACTGGCAAGGGCTGAAGTTTTTCAAATTTTTAAAAATAGTTGGCTCTTCAGGCTAGTGTGGCTGCAGGTTTTTAACTCCAACAAAGTGAAAGAGGTTTTCACTGCAACAAAGCAGGAGGTCACCTGATGAAATGTTTGAAGACTAAGACTGACTGATTAAACTGGTGGAGTCAGGTGTGCTCAACTCTGTCTTTAGAGCTTCCTCTCTCTCAATGCAGCTTAGAATCTCCAACTCTCTTCTTTAAATCTTCTCCTCCTTCTGACTCTTTCAAAATGCCATCATCTCCTCTATCTCGGCCTCTCTCATGCACTGCTGTCCGGTCTTCTACAACACTCAAAAAGCATTTGTTATAAACACTTTTTGTATGCTAAAGCAAACTGGGCAAAAGTCCTAAAGAAAAGTGGTTGGATTCATCTCAGAATAAACAGCTTTGGGATAATGAACTCTGTCTATTCAAGCTGGATTAGTTTTACCTGGAATTTTAGCATCTGAGGGTAATGAAAGTGATTAGTGAGCAGATCAGATTGGCGCAATCAGCAACGTCCATAGTTTTACAGTCTAATGGCAATAACTGCAGAGTAAATAACCTAAATGGAGTTTCTTTGGTAGTACTAATCCTGTTTAATCCACCTCACCATAATGTACTAAAACCTGCATGCAAAGACGTCTGTGTGTTGTGTTTTTATTAAGTATTTTTCAAGTATTCTGAATGTCACACTTAGACTTTGATGCTTTAAGATAGACTCCCTGTGGTAATTTAGGGAAATAGCACTTTATCCTGCACTATAAAATTACTTACAGGTTATGTCACAGACCTTCTCTGGTAAAATGAGTCCAGCTTGAATAGAGCATTTAGTGTGTCTAAACTTTTGCCAGCCATCATCAAGAGTATGGTGAATGAGACTACATGTCTTGCCTTTCTATTTGATGTCTGACTCTCTCTGTCTTTCTGCCTCCTCCCCTCTTCCAGCTTCCTCTGCCTCATCTCCATCTGGCATCATCTTATATTACAAAAAGACAGATGATGCGTGTCTTGAGTATTCAATTGATTTCTTTCTTTCTTTTTTCTTTTTGTCAAATATCATGAACATTCATGAACAGAAGTTTAGTAACTATACTCTCAAGCTGCACTGTTTTGTCTTAGAATTTATTCACACATTAAGCTTATAGAAAGAACCAAAATGTGAAAAAAATCAATTATTGTTAAAAAAAGCAATTTATTGTTTAAAAAAGAGAAATATTTCCTAAAAGTCTACGAATGTGAACATCTCTTGTTTTTATTATTCCTATTTATATCTCTTTCTTCATACATAAGCTAACAATCCTCATTGATTTGTCAGATTTTTTCCTCTATATCTGCTATATTAATACCCGTTGAATAATCTCTGTCACGTGTGGCCACACAAGTTAGCATATGCTTTCCTTGTTTAAACTATGATTATATGCTATTTCTCATATTTTTTACAGTGTAATTATAGTTCCTGTGTTTGTACATGTTCTTATTGTTGCAATAAAAAATGCATTTTCTGTGTGTGCGTGCGAATGTAGAGAAAGTCGAGGGGCTTTTATTTTGAAAAGTCACACTGTGGGCTTTAACCCGCGCTGGTTTCAGATCAAAGCCATGTAGAAGAGAAGAGCCAATCAGCGCTGAGGGGAGGGGTCTGTGCAGCGGCTTGGCCTGAATCCTGTTAACGCTGATCTGAGACCAGCTCTCTCTCTCTCTCTCTCTCTCTCTCTCTCTCTGAATTGGTCCAGCTGATGTGTAGAGTCTTGAGTTTTTCACAAGAACCGAGATTTTTCATGCGGAATACTGCAACATTTCTCTGCCACAAGCAGCAGAGAGACTAGAGGAATATATCACCAACCTCAATACCACCCATCTTTTACAACTTTCTTTTTTGTTTTCTTTTTTTCCTTGGCCCTCACTTTTATTGAGAACCAAGTGGGACCCCAAGGTAAACTTTCTTCTCCACCTCTGTTCACTTCACAAACTGGGTTAAAGCCCCTGCGAAGATTAAGAAGATTAGAGTTGGCCTTTTCTGTTCCCAGGCTGCTCCAGGGTTCTCCTGCCTTTGGCCCTAAAATATGCAGCTTGCCGTAACAAGAACAGGGGTTCATGTTTCAACAGGTAGGTTATTTTGACTTACAGTCATCTTTTGCAAGAAAAAAATGCAAAATATGTTTATCTGCAACCGTCTGGTACAGTCAGTTTAATGCAAATCATAATAATGTCTATAAAATATTAGAAAATCAAATATTTGATAACCCATAGCACATAATTGCCAAAGACAAAGTTAGGCGTGTAGGTAGACAATACATTTTCAGATATCATGCAGTTTCCAATCTTGAGGTAAAGATTAAATTAGATTTTTGTGTTATTATTAAATTTTTGTTATAATAATATAATAAAATGTTTCATTCATTCAAGCACAAATCAAAGTGGCGTGTTATTGTGCAAAGTAGTGATCTTATAGTGCAGTGCTATGAGCTATAAACAATAAAAAGCCTGAAATGTTTTACTTAAACCCGTATATGGCAAATATACAGAAGACACAGGAGACACATCTGTATACTGCAAGTATTGAAACAAGAATTCACATGTTTTCGGATTTCTGCATATATTTAAGAGTGAGTGAGTGAGAGAGAGAGCAAGATAGAAAGAGAGAGAGAGAGAGAGAATTGTTTTTTTAAGCATGTCTGTTAAACCGACAGTTAAAACCCACTCATCTCCTCTCATAGCCTCTTCCCCCCTCTAAATACTATTACCCAGAGGAGGACAGAGTAATCTAAACACACACTGAGGTGAAAGTTATTGTGATTTAAGCGAACTAATGACTCAAGTAGACCTGAAAATCCCTTTTCAAAAAACAACTTGAGTACAAAAAATAAGTGTCTTATAGAATGTATTGAATGAAAGAATAACCATTAAAAGACAGCAGTGGGACCAATCGCAAAGCTGTCCAGATGCTGAACCGACAGAGCAGAATGAAATTATACCCAAAAAAGGAAGTAGTTACTTCTGGTTAGAGACTAAAATGGATCTGAATAGTTTTCAAAAATAGTCGATTACATTCTTCACAAGTACACTTAAGTAGGAGTAAAAAGAAAGCTTTTCATACCCAAACTTTCAGGACAACTTCAAGAATTTTCTTTTTTTCATGATAAATTATTGTATACAACTCTTTTCATTTCAAAAACTCATTATACCCACGTGTTACAAATGGATATATAGCGTTTGGAGTAAAACTCTTGAAGTAGTATGTATTAAAGGTACTTAGGAAAGTACATGCAATTGAGAAAGTTTAACCATTTTCTACCCACCTAATGACACATTACAGATGAAAAGAAATAAATCCCATACATAAATCAGTCACATGTGCTGAAGGCCTGTGTTTATGTCCCTTTTAGGAACGTCTGCTTGTGCCTGTTGTGCCTACATCATTTTAGAAATAAGTTATCTACACTCCAAGGACCTTTAACAGCTTATAGGTTTTGTCTTGTTACATTTTTCCTAAAGGAAGGTTGGGCTTGTTTGCAAAGAGCTGCCTCAGGAAAAAAGAACTTGTGTATACTTGTGTATACTCATGATGATGTGTCTGGTGAAGCTGTACTGCATGGTTTACTCAGACTGAAACCAGATGGCAAGAAAGGAAAGGTGTGCAAGGCATGACAATGATTAAGAGAGGCTACTCCTTTTTTAAATAGATAGTGTGGTTGTTCTAATGTTGAGAAAGCATCTTAAGACTACATTGTCTCTCCTCCACCTCAGGCTTTTATTCCCCTTAGTCATAAAACTCTGTCATGGCATGAAGCTCCTTCTCAGTATTCTCATGTCGGTAGTGCTGGACGAACAGTAAAAAAGCTATGTTAATGATAAAAAGCTTTCAAACTCAGGAATCCATTTTATAAACAGAGCACTATAAGCTGCTGTCCTCACAGTGAACATAGATATGTGTAAGGGGGTGAGAAGGCAAGTAACCGAAGTGTTTCTGTTCCATTATAGCTGTCGCCAAAACCAATCTGCGGTTACGGAAGGGAGCCAATCAGGGAGTTATCACAGGAAGAAGTTATTAGCAGTGGGACAGTGATTATACGCACTTCCTTTAGAGCAGCAATGGAATGTGTTCTTGCTCCTGTAACTTTAATCTGCTTACACATACAGACATGTAAGTGCTGTAAATTGATTTTGTTGTGCAGAGCAGAAGATTTAACCAAGCGGAGTTAAAACACGCATGTCAAATGTTGCCTGATTGGTCTCAATCATTCAGTAATCGAATTTATCTTTTAAATAGGCCTCAGAGAATCAGGCACCGATCTAATTGTAAGCTGTTATCTCAGTCTCAGCAGACCACGGAGTAGAAAAACAGGGTAAATAAATATATGATATTTCATCTGGAGTTTTAGACCAGAAACATTTCAAGTTTTTCAGTTGTTGAGTTATTCACAGAAGTAAGATTTTACCGTGGATTAAGAGAACGTGCGGTGTCAGTTATTTTTCGTCTTAGATCTTAAGCCTATTTTGTTATCCTACATTTCATTTTTCCCTGAGGTCCATTTATCACATTTGTTTTGTATTGTTTTGTATTATTTGTTATGTATTATTCAGTTTTAATTGGCCGTTTTCCAGCCTTTTTGTCTCTAAGAATTAAACACACTGTTTTGTTACTGTGCCTTTAAGTCTGATGTATGTGAATGAGCTCTGTTCTGATTGGCTGATCCATATTGTGCCTTATTCAAAAAGCAGTCCAGTCTGAAACATTCCTTATAAATTTGCCATGAATGGGTGGAGCTAAACTACTGTAGACTGAACAAATGGGTATATGTAAATATACATGTTTTTGTGACATCACAAAAACTGATTGCTTTTTCAGCTTAGTTTCCATGGTTGGACTGTATGAACTTGAGTGATGGAACATTTTGAAACTTTAACAACATTTATGTGGTAGATCAAGCTCTGTTAGTTAAACTCTTTTACCTGAAAAGTGAAGAAAAAATGTCAAATGGGCCCTTTAAATGCTATACTTTGAGCCCTGTTTATTTTGTACCCTTTCTTTGGCTTTGTTGAAATTCTGTCTTTCAGTCATTGAGTAGCTCACTGATATTCACATTTCAACCATGACACAAATTTGAACAGTCTGTTCAGATTGAAACCAGTTGTTTGCTGGCACCTAATTTAAATTAGGGTTAATTTGATTTTCGAATAAAAGGTTTCTTTCAGAGTGGTCTCGACCTCGACTGTGCTCATTCAGAAGTGGCTAAGGCAGCATCCTCTGATAGTCAGCTGACAATAGCCCATCACATGCTTCATGTGGTCTGACATGAGAGCGTTCGGACAAGTGCCCGCTGTGTGGCTGATATGGATGAAAATGGCATGTTATTGTAAATGGACATCAAATTATCCCAACTGACTGAGGCTGGCTCTTTCCAAAGGCCATTGCTTTCAATCTCATTCATGTGATAGTGGAAAAAGCTAGAAAGAGTCAAAACAGTGCCAAAGCGAGTACTGTAGAAGCAGTCTGTTATGGCTGCTGGACTGTTTGTTGGATTAGCCTCTATTGTGTGTCTTGTTTTCTAGCTGCTGAGGGTCTCTTCTCATTTTTCACATTATCCAGGCACGCATTGGCAGCGCAAACAGATTTGGTACCAGCCCTCAGGGTCTTGCTGAGCCTCAGTGATGCTGCCGCGTCTAATGCTGTTCTGGACCTTAGAAATCTGATCACTATCATTGACTGGGAACTGGTCCCAGAGCAGTGTGGATGCAGGCTGGACAGCTTCAGCCTACTTGCAGAACCAGAGCCACTGACTGTCCATCTGATCTGAAACCTGGGCCTGAAATTCAAGCAGCAGCATGATTGACCTGAGCTACCTGACAGAGGAGGAGCAGGAGATGATCAAGGCGGTGCTGAAGAGAGACACTGAGCTGAAAAAAGCAGAAGAGGAACGAATTAAGTGAGTGACACAACCATGAGGGTGAACTTGATTTCATTTTGTAATGTTTGATGTTTTAGTGATTTTTTTTTATTCTGTTTTCTGAACATGTTTCAAGTTTCTAAACAAAAGCATGTTGTAATTTGGTGTAAATGGTTTCTCACTCATAGCTCATTCTTATAAAGAAACGATGTTGAAAAAGACCCTAAACTTTCTATCCATTCCACATTTGTGTTAGTAAGTAGAAAAGGGATATTTTATTGTGATTTAAGTTTAATGAAAAGTTATGTTTGCATTTGGAACCTTTATATTTGTGCCATATTCTTATTATTGTTTACAATATAACCAGTGGAAAGAAGAACCTGATTGAGCAGAAAAATATTATAACGTAATATAACGTAAAACTCTGCAATAATTGTGTTGTTAACTATGTAGTTAACTATATAATTACATAATGAAATTGCATAATACCATTATGTAGTAAGGGGTAATGTTGTAGGGGTAACAATTTCAGTACAGTGCCAAAAACATGAACATTTAAAACAGTGTATCATAATTAAAAACTGAGAATGTTTCCCAGTGTAAACTTCTGTTTGTGATCAAAACATTTGGATGCATCCTGTCAGAGTAAAATGGGAGGGGAAGTCCCCAGAACTTTGTTCTGAAGCCACATGTAAATTTGTCACACCCCTCATAAATAGAACAGCAAAATGATATTCATACATTTAGACTTCTAGAAACTTCTAGAGCCAGTTTCTGAAATGAAGCCTAAGCATAGACTAAATGGGTTTTGAATGGTGAAGCACAGTTGACATTGTCGTGTAGCTCAAGACTTGGTTAAATCCATGGCCATGAAAACAGCCCCTATTGCTCAAAGTCATGAATGACTGCTTAATTCTTGTTTTTCTGAATAACAGCCATATGTGCTCTATCATACTAGAAGAATGTGTCATTTTAATGTGCACTCTGGAAGACGTGCACTCCAAGAGGTGCATAGCAGTGGGCTGGTAATCCTTGATTGTGGAATTAATTGACCAGCACTTGACCACTAATTAATTAATAAAAGCTACATTATGCAGATTTTGGGGACTTGGACACCTCTCTGGTGGAAATGTGTGATTTGGGTCTTGGACACCTCTCTGGTGGAAATGTATGATAGCATGCATCATATGGAAGAACATATTGCATTGTCAGTTGTGCTTCAGACCCCTCCCCCCTAATGAATCTGATGATTGTGAGAGCGTTGATAGAATTTTAAAAAGAAATTGGTGAACTGACAGTCTGATACCACTTCAACATGATTTAATTGGGTGAATGAACAGATTTCAAACAAGCCCTTCACCAAACTAGTTTGGCTTCTTTTAAGAAACATTGCATCTGTTTTGGAACTGTGTGTGTAATTTAGATTACTGTGCTGGCTTATTTTTCTTGCTTGGATGGCGTTGTTTACTTCTGAGGCATTTAAGCAGTTTGAGCAATTGCCAGTTCAGCCGTGGATTGCGGATTTGTGGACTGAACGTGTGCAAATTCAATAGGGTGTAGTAGAGTCTGTTTTCCAAAGCACTCTCACTGTCTTTTACTCTCTCTTATTTGCTCTCTCTCTCTTTCTCTTAGATGTGTTGAAGTTCTTCAAACATGCTCATGTTCAAGTTATGTCTTGGGTAGTTGTTTTGCACTTCAAAGAATCTCTGGAATTTCTCTACACAGATGTCACTGTAAAATGACCTTATTAAGTTAGAGGTTAATCTCCGGGAATCAAGTTCTTTACGGTTACATTTTCTACCTTCATCTTTGTGGGAAAAAAATCACCATATCAGACAAGAATACCATAAACAGAGCAGGCCGTTATAGAGCAGGATAGAGCACACTGAACAACTGTGTGTATAAAAATGAACCAGTCCTGTTCTATCCTGTTTAAATTGATTTAGTGCAGCACAGCATGTTAAACGATTGTAAATCACTATATTCTTAGCTTTTAATAGTAATGTGGCAGTATTGGTACATTTTTTTTTCTCTGTTCCATCGCATCAAACCTCTGAATAAACGAAACATCATGAACAGGCTGAAACGCTCATTCTGAATTAAGTGTAAATGGGTGGACCTAAATTGCTGCAGGCTGAATATGTGGGGTTGTATAAATGTGGTTTTTGCAACATCACAAAAGCAATTACTTCAAAACAAGCTGTTTTCGCAGCTTAATTTCCATATATGAACTTCTTTGAAATGTTTATATACTGAAAAACAAAGAAAACACATTGATGATATGAGCATTTTTAAAAACTATTATTGGAAAGGTTCTTTAAGGTAAACAAAATGCTTTTTCTATGGCATTGAAACAACCACATTGGCTTTTGGGCAGCTTTGTTATTGAATTCATGACAAAAAACATGGGTTCAGTGTAAACAAACTCCAAAATGTGAGTACAGAGCTCCAAACGGCTGTGTAATCTGACCCTTATGTTGTGTCAGTATGACCCATTCTGTGGAAAAATACCAAAACTGTGATAAAGTTGATGAATCAGTTGAAACATGTTTCTCATGTCCCTCCACCCAGGAAGCTCCAGAAAACAGAGCGAGACAAAGGCAAGCTGAAGTACCTGACAGGAGAGTGGTTTTACGAGACCAAGTCGCACAGGCACAGAGACAGGATCCATGGCTCCGACATCATTAGAGCCTCCATGAAACACGGGAACCCTGTGACCATACGTGAGTCTGCCAACAGACACGCTGACTGGACTCGCACATTACATACGAGCAAGACTTGCCAATTCTCTCATTACTGCCTGTTTGTTAGTGCTGGGAAACCAGCCATCATATGGTCACATGCTGCCTCTATCTCCATCCCCACACATATCCGCTCTCAACATTTCCGCCTTTGAAAGCTCTTCAGTGGGTAGAGAGGGAGTCAACAGGTGAGGTGTCTGTAAGCTTAAAGTTTAACTTCAGACCCAGTCACGAAGGAATTTCTTAAATGTTTCATCTGAGTTTCATTTGTCTTTGCATTACTCTGATAAAGACAACACCAAAAGACATTTTCACCATTCTTGAGCATAATTAGTATGATCTGTTACTTAGGCAGACATCCAATATATTTGAATTTAATCGTAAAAAATTCATTCATAGTACATTTGTTTAATGCTCTGTGGTACAGACATGCAGAAAAAAACTGAACAAGCTTTTCTGTGAATACAAGGAGACCTAGTTAGGTGCTTACTTTTATTTATCTGCTCTTTAGCTAATTATTGCTTCCAGTAAAATTTTTACATTTTTATTTGGCTTTTAAAAAACTTTGAAAATTTTAGGTAATTTGGTCAGTGTCGCTCTAAGGACTGACTACCAACAGCATTTATTTAAACATGTTTTGATTTAACATTATTACAATGCAGTTTCAATTCAAAAGATGTAACTTTTACAGTTTAGGCCTTTTATGCATTTGAAGATTGTAATTACAGGTATGAAACATGAACAAACAAATTTTGACCCAAAATGAGCTCATTATGATTCGCAGTATGTTTGCAAATAAAAACGTGGTGTGACACTAATAAACAATTTTAGCATGTTAACAAAATACCCCAGAAATGGTTGCATACATATGAGAAAATTAAATTTAAAAAGCTATGTATCTGGGCCCTAAGTGTGTATTTGGTCAGAAAAACACTAATATTACAATAAATACAAATAATATTGATACAAAAAATGATTTTAAGTTTATTTAACAGTTTCCAGACCTCTGTTATATATAATAATAATAAATTAAATGTGCTAATGAAGGAATTTAAGGACCCCATGTGATGGCTGGAGGTGTTCATAAACTACTTTCTTTGTATTTTTATTTGCCTCTATTCTAATGATATATGGAGGTTTTACAAATGAAAACAACATACCAGTGATTTTATGTGCATAAAAATATCAGCTGCCCTTAGGATGAAAGGACTGATAAGCATGGTCCACAATTAAAATTCAATCTTAAGCCCATTAGCTATATTAACAGATGAGTGAAGTTACTGAGTGAAGATCTTCTTACAAAAGCTAAGATGAAAAGCCAAACAGTCTCCAAGCATCATACTGAGAAAATAAGAGCATTTATTATGTCAAGTTTTGCTTATTTAAGAGGCTGACACTTGGTCAATATTTTTTACAGTAGCAGTAGTATATTTACTCAAACAAGAAGGCAAAGTTTATGGCTGTTATTTTATTGACAGAAAGCTGCTGAACTTTGGCCACCACTACATAACTTCTGTGACATTATGCATGCTTTTATAGAATATTTTGACTGAGAGACGTT
Organism: Pygocentrus nattereri; assembly: GCF_015220715.1. Taxonomy (NCBI): domain Eukaryota; kingdom Metazoa; phylum Chordata; class Actinopteri; order Characiformes; family Serrasalmidae; genus Pygocentrus; species Pygocentrus nattereri. The sequence goes on along the minus strand of NC_051228.1, from coordinate 30,143,429 downwards.
GTTGCTGTAAGGAACACTGGCAAAGAGAGTCAGTTCTAAGGGTTAATTTAACTCTATTTTGCCTTGATTGAACAGGATCAAAAGCGCAATTTAACACAACTTGGTGAAAAATTCAGAACTAACAGGATTGTTTAGATTACTGGAGAAGTGTAGAAGACACAGTGTGTTGGATTCCATTGAGTGCATTTCAGTGTTATGGCTCCACTGAAATGTTTATGTTTGCACTTCATTTGGCTCCTGATGTGTATGTTACAGTGGAGCTTTCTGAAATCTGGCCGGGGAAGTCTAGCTTTCTGAACAGTGAGAGCAAGGATGTCTTTATCCCACCAGAACTATCTGGAATTCTGGATGAATTCCCATCGCAGGATAGCAGGTAAACATGTATTTATAGACATACACATAATTTGGCAAAAAATTTGGGAACACTGAGGCGGACGCATGTGCAGAGACAAGCGAGATTTAAGTGCAAATCCAAAATCAGGGTCAGAACAGTCCATGGTCAGAGAGTGTAACGGGGAACGAGGTGGTGGACGCATGTGCGGAGGTAAGCGACTTTTATTGAGGGCAAATCCAATATCAGGGTCGTAACGGTCCAGGGTCATATAGCCAACACGGACAGATTGAGTTTCCGACATGACAAACAGCTGGATACGGCAAACAACACCAACACGATGAGCACGCAACGACCAGCGAAAACAAAGGGCAAACACAGGGCTTAAATACACAGGGGCAATGAGAGACAGGTGAAAACAATCAGGGGCGGAGTTACAAAACCAAAACAAAAACTCACATGGTAAACCAAAACACGAACACATGGACAGGACTGGGAGGGGCCAATCGTGACAGAGAGCCAATACGTAGAGCAGAAGGGACAGACGTGACAAAAAAAGAACAAAGAACTCCAGACAGGCCAGAAATAAACAAAACTTCTTCAAACAAAACATACACTTTGAACACAAACCCTACATCAACCATACATCCAAACAAATCAAACAAAGACTAGCACTAGACTAAGGAAAACACAGGGCTTAAATACAAGAGGGCTAACGAGGGTTTACAAGACACAGGTGGAAAACAGGTGAAAACAGTCAAGGGCGGAGACAAGAAACAAGGGGCAAAACCGGTAGGAAACCAAACAAAGAAGCACATGGACAGGACTAAAAGCTAAACAAGATCAAATGAGGAGACTGGGAGGGGCCAATTGTGACAGAATCCTTTTCCCAAGCTCAGTCAGTGCCACTCTGTACTGTAAGCCTAAATAAGTTCATATAACTTTAATAGATTAAGGTAACCTGTTGTTCAATGCACTTAAGACACTAAACATTGCATGTTAGAAGAGCAGTTTTTTGCGTTAGCTTAACATAAACATAAATTCATCATTTCTCATTTTTTGTTTAGCTTTGTAAGTTAGTCAAACCTAAAAATCCCAATTTTATTATACATTCACCCTCACATGTCTATACTGAGTGGCAAAAAGAGCAGTAATTTGTCCTTTCAGCCAACAACACAAGGTCAGGCAGTTGAGTGAAACATACAGGAAAAGCATTCACATCAGGAAAGGCAGCCTGATTGGAATGACTGATGTTGAGTGAAAAAAAAAGGGGGGGGGGGCACCCAATATGCAAATAGAGCCAGGAGCCAAAGGGAAAGAAGTAACTTTTATCCAACAAGATCCTGTTAACAAAACAAACATGTTGATGTATTTCACGTCAAGAACTCAGCTTACTTAGTTTCACTTAGTTACACATTTGTGGAGTAACTTCAGTGAGAGAGAAATGATTAAAACCAACAGCCATGCAGTTTCTCAAAAGTGCCATTTGATTGTATGAAATCGTCAAACAAAACATAATGTAGTGGCTTAATGTATAATATGTATAACAGACTTTATTTGAGTTAAAACAGAATGCGGGATTACTGTGTGCTTGTTCTGAGAATCACTCAGCACCTTGCATTTTTGTCTCACAGACACGACGTCCGGCCATTAACAAGGCTGGGGATGTTGGCATGTTAACAGAAAAACTCAGAATACACAGGATTTGCCGTGTCCAGTTCAAAAATGAGCAAAAATCACTTGATTTTCATTATAATAAAACTCAACAAGTGTAGACTTTCTTTTGCAATTTCTCAGTGCATAACATAAGAACTCTTAATGCACACAAAACCTCTTCCCATGGTTCATGCTTTGCATGTGACATAGAAAGAATTTAATCTCTTTCTTCATACTTGGCAATGAGTGTGAGGGCCTAAGTGGGGAGAGGAATGCTGTAGATCAGAGTTTAGCAGGGGATGTGCAACACTTTCCTAGCACTTTTTTTGGGTAGGTGTCACGCAAATGGAGAAGAGAAGAGAATGAAAGGAAATGAGAGGGAAAGAAAAGAGTAGAGGAGAGGAAAGAATAGGAGAAGAAGAGAAAGGAGATAGGGGAAGGAAAGGAGAGGAGAAGAGGAGGGGAGAGTAAAAGAAAAGGGTATAGAGAAAAAGGAGAGGAAAAGAAAGGAGGGTAGAGGAGAAGAAAAGGAGGGAAAGGAGAACAAAGAGAGGAGAGGAAAAAAGTGGAAGGGAGGCGAAGAAAGGAAAGAAAATAAGAGGAGAGGCAAAGATATGAGAGGGAAAGAAAAGAGAGTAGAGGAGAGGACAGAAGAGGAAAAGAGAAGGTGAAGGAGAGGAAAGTAAAGTGGTGATAAAGAAAAGAAAAGAGAGGAAGCAAAGGGGAGTGGAGGAGAAGAGAGGATGGTGATGGAAAGATGAAGGAAAATAGAAAAAGGAGAAGAAAGGAAAGTAGAAGAGAGGTATGAGGAGAGGTAAAGAGAGGAAAGAAAAGAAGATGAGTAGAAAAGAAAGGAAAGGAGAGGAGATGTGGAAAGAAAAGGGGAAGAGAACGAGATGATAGGATGGAAATAAAGGAGAAAAACTAAAGTAAAGCAGAGGAGAGAGGAAAGAAAAGGAGAGACTGGAAAAGTGGGAAAGTGGAGTAGAGTTGTGGAGAAAGGAGGAGAGGAGGAGAGGAGAAGAAAGAATGCTAGAGGAGAGGGACAGCAAGGAAAGGAAAATACAGAAGTGCACAGGAGGGAAAATGAAAAGAGAGAAGAGTAGAAGAGAGTGTTGTTTTCATTGTTTGTGAGCTGAATGTGCCAATTCAATTTTTCATGCTTCATACTTTTGTGTTTCTCTTTGTTTCTCTGATGCCCTCAGAATGCAGGATAGATACAGACACATTCCTTACCAATTTGTTGCTAAAGTTTCTCAAGAAATTTCAAGGCATAGGCTGTGAAAACTGAGCTTACAAAGATACCACAGCACAGAACACAATTCATGTTTCTTTAAACTATTTCTTTTTCTAGTTCTGTACATTATTGTGTATGTACAGCATTTATCATAATGTAACCATCTTTCAACAGAGAGGATCATTATCGACTGGCAGAATCTCTGCAAGGCACCCAAACACCTTCTGTGCAGCCTCAAATCAAGGTATCACATTCATATTTATGTTCCTTTTTTAATGTGTTACACATGTTATTCCTTTAGTAGAAGTTTATAATTATTGACATTATTACTGTGATTTGTTGTAGCCTAGACAAAATCCCTTCAACAGTAAGTCCTTAGGTGTAGAATCTCCAAAAAAGACAGATGGATGCTTAACAAGTGGAGCAGGGCAGACACCCTTGGCACCTGCAAAGCCACAGCAGACACCTACTTACACACCCCGGATACCTGCGGAGCAGCAGCAGCCAGATGCGCAGCCACACAAGGCAACTGCAAAGCCATGCCAAACACCTGCAGAGTCACTCCAGACACCTGCTGAGGGTAAGAATCTCAATACCAAGCAGCTGGATAAACACATTTGTGTAGATGTGTTTCAGACCTAAATAACTCAAACATAGTTGATCGGCCAAGACATGTTTGACTACAGAAGACTGTGTCACCAAAAAAAAATAACTCCAGAGCAAATCACATTATCTCACAGTATGCTTTTCTTTGCATATCCTGGATATTGTCGATGCTTAAAAACACTGGCTAACTGCATGTTTCATTACAAAGAGAGCAAAATCAGTTGTATTTCCTTGAATTTAGTATAATAAAAGCCTGTTAACTCTAAAATGCTGATTGCATTCAGTTTTATTAGTGTTTTTGAAATATGTCACATTTCTTTTTTGCTTGTTCCAATTTCTTAAACCTCAGAAAAAAAGAATATTGTGATACATATCTTGTATTTAGATAATGTTAGAAGCATCATAATGTTATATTTTTGCCATGTTGCCCACCTGTGTTCAGACACCACACTTGGCTGATCAACTATGTGTAAAGTAAAGAAAAAAACATGTAAATGTTAATTTTGCTAAGCCATTCCTTTAAGCCTTATTATTTTTATCAGGGGATCTTTCTATCTGTTCAGGTTCTCTTAAAAAAGGAAGTCTTGCTCAAATTACAGTAATGTATCAACAAAACAAGCTAACAGACACTGGCATGTGCTGTGTTGTTATTGTCATTGAGTGTAGTGCCTGCCATATAGTTCTGACATGCTATGTCAGTCAGGTCTATCTGTATTACATTGTCGAAATTACACAGATTTCTTATCTTGTACAAACTGGAACCCTCAATTTACAATACCTAACCTCTACTGGTAGAACTAATCCAGCTTGAATAGTCATTTAGAGAGAGTCCATCTTCAAAAAGCATATGAGATGCTTTGATAAACAATTTGACTTTGAGGTGAAAAATAACTTATGTCACATCCTGCAATAACCCAGATTTAGATCACATGTATAAGAATATGGTAGCAGGTCTGAGTATGACACATCGCCAGGTAATTGACTGTGAAAACAACTAAGCATTGAATGCTATAATACTCTCTTGTGTTATAAGCACATAATGAATGTGTTGTTTGTTTACTGGAGTGGACGACGTGAAGATCAGGCACTCAAAGCATTTTCCTTGCACACACAGTAAGTCTGATTGACTGATCCCCATTCAGTGCAGCGTGTGAACCCCGCCTAAGCTTGTTGGTGTTGGCTGTTTAACTCAAGCATGCCCTTTTACACTTTGCATGATATGTGTCTGCTCTGTTAATGTAACTCAAAACCGAAAATGGAGAAAAATGATAGTTATCTTAGAAAAGACCCTGTGAAAGTATTTTAGTTTCATTAGTGTGAGGAAATACAAATAAAGAGCGTACCCCTTATCTGTAAGCATGTGAGAGTATAAGATTGCATGAAAATGTTTGAGTCAGAAGTTCCAGAGATTTTGTACCTGTTGATGTTTTTGAGATTGTAGGGGCAGGGAAAGTTGCCAAGTAGTGAAGAGATTATATAGAAAGGCATGTAGTCCTGCACTAAGCTGCCATGCATGACCAGGCTATACAGCATAGTACACTGATGGAATGTTTATCTGCTAATATCAGCTTTAAGTCTTCCAAGGAAGTTGGCACACAGGTCAGTAATCAGCTCAGGGACCATCAGCAAAATGTTTCGTAGATTCCAAGTTAGATAACAGAATGTTCCAGTGGTTTTCACCCTAGTGTTTTATCTTAATCTGTGACATGTAATAGATAGAATGCAGCAGATAGAGAGTAGGTTGAAAAATGTTTAATTGATTGAACAACATGACTTTATGTATCTAAGGAATACTCCCATGTCAAAGAGGCTCTTAAAAATGCACATTGTTTTAATTTTCGTTTAACCATGCTGTTGTGAATACATATCGATATGAATTCAATAAGAATTTGAATTCATATCATTGCAATGTACTGTTTAATTGATTTTCTATTTGCCCTGCTTTGTTATCCACCCTTTGTTGTTTCAAATTTTTTTCCAGAGTTGTCTCCACCACATGAGAGCCTTATTCCCTCTAACTCTAACCAAAATACAGACTCCCCAAAAACCACCTCTTTTACGACCACACCACAGCCAAAAAAGAAACTGCTGCTCTGTTCCTCCCATGACTCAGTGATGGACACTAGCAGTGACCCTGTCACTAGACAGGACATGTCTCCAACCCCACGGGGCATTCTAAAGCACAGCAGCTCCAGCTGTAGCTTCACTGACTCTCTTTCTCACCAAAACAGCTTCAGCAGCCAGCTCCCCTCTCCACTTAGCCCTGAAAACTCCGACAGCTCCCATAGCCCCCCTCTGTCCCCCAGCTCAGAGTTGTCCTCTCCAGGGCTTCTAGATAGAAAGCAGGTACGCTTCTGCCCCATTATCCAGGCCAAAGACACAGGGAGGCTGGAGGTGCAGGACGGCCGAGAGCATGGAGATCATGGCCTTCTGGACCAAGACTGCACTCCTCCCTTTGACCAGGAGGGGGAGCCAGACACAAATGAATCTAAAAACACAAGCGATCCACTGCTGTTCCACTATGTATACAATGAGAAATGCATAGGGGAGACTGCTCCCGTAACAAATGAGGGTGAGTCACCCCCTCCTGAGCCCTCCATTTTGAGCAGTGAGAAAGTAGGTGAGTTCCTTGGTTGTGGGAACTGGCGGGATGAGAATGCCTATACAACAAGCACCATCCAGACCCCCTTTGGTAAGACTGTTAAATATTCAGTCAAATCAGTCTGGATGTGTATCCAGATTAATCAATCAATCAATCAATCAATCACTGAACACACGATCAATCAACCTACAATTGATCAATATTAGGTAGTAAAGAAATTCAAAATCAGAAACCTATAAATACATGCAACAAAACCATAGTTATATTTTTTCATATTTCATATTTATTCATATTTATATATACATCATATAAATTTCCATTTTATACCATATTCTGCTTGTCTGTCAATTCTCCCAAAATCTGTTCCTCATACTAACTGCTTACCTGGGCATGCGACACACATACATGCATAGTATTACTCATGCATGTATGAAGGCAAAGCTTACAAATGGTGATTGGTGAATTGGGACTGCAAGGAATGTGAATCTACAGTACTGTACAAAGACCACCCTCCATTCATTTAATTTCCAATCAAAATGGCTTTTAAGAACAAGCTTTTTATTTTCAGCATCAGAAAAGTAAACATGATATCAGCCTTTCAGTATTTAGTGACTACACCTTGCTTTTGCTACAGCTTCCATTCTTTTCCCAAGACTTGCTGGCAGTTTTTCAAAGAAACCTGCATGAGTAGTTTTTAACACCTCCAAAGTTCAGTCTTAGAGGTTGGTTGGATGTTCTACTTTTCATTATATGAGTAAAATCAGCCACATTCAGTGACCATTGTTCTGAGAACACCAGCAGCTTCTTTGTTTGATCTGCAAAATTCATTTTCTGTTTCTCCTTACTTCTTGACAGCTACATGTCCTTTCAGACCCATAGCGTTGAGTTGACCTCACGCAGTGGAAGTCATAAACTCTTGTAGATTTTTTTCAGATCTGAAGCAAAAGCGGAGATTGATTTTCTCCTGTTTCTCAAACATGAAAGCTTTAAGTACCATACTGTGACAGTTTTGGACAGTTTTGAAACACCTGTTTTTTCTCTACTTTATCCAAGTGGATTATTTTATATCTATTCTCTTCAAAATATCTCCTAAATAATGAATAATTTGAACTTAATGGTCATTTGGACTGAAAATTCAATAAATAAAGGGTGGTTTCTTTGCTCAGTACTATACTTTGGGATTCTGCAGCTGAATTAAAAATGTTTGCATACTTGTGTTTACATTATTGAACCAACACAAAATCTGAAGATTTAAATCAGATGCCACATTCAGAATGCATGACAGAACAGGAGTGTTTTTCCAAATCAGTTTCCTTTTCTACTAAGACTGAGATTAGTCTGGACAGTGAGAATCATAATTTTGGATCTTGGTGTGACATACTGTTCGGATTCATTTCCTGATATGTGTGTTCTGCAGATCATCATGAAGATCATGCTGAGCCTCATTCGTCGCAGGTGTCTGAGCCCCCTGCCTCTGTTGTGGAGCAAGGTAAGGCCCTTCACATTAGCCCAGGGGGCCAGGCCCATACGCTAACAGAGGAGGAGGGCAGCTCCATTGCTAAGGTACTTGAGTGGTTTGGAAGGGTTTCCAAAGACAGCAGCAAAGTGAAGGAAAGACCTGGCTCTCCGGAGGAGGACAAAGACAACAAAGATGTCCCTGAGGGACCTGATACTTTAGATACAGAAAATATGTCCCCCACACAAGAAGAGATAAAGGCAAAGCCATCACCAAAGCCCCGGAGAGGGCTGCTTGCATTGTTTTCGAGAGCAGAAACGAAAGCTGACAGTCCTGAAACTTTGCTAACTAAAGAAGATGTGGTGCACCACCCTGATGACAAAAAAGACAACATCATTTCTGAAAGCCTGAAAGCTCCTCACATACCCACAAACCCTGAAGTTGATGACATTTCCGATGTGCAAAGTTCTTCTAAACTGAATGTTGTAACAGAAGAACATGAGGCAAGTGTACTTCTTTCTAAAACAGAAGACAGTGGTGCTTTAGATGATGTAGATGATGATAACACCCCACAGAAAGAGAGTGTGGACCATGGTGAAAGATCACCAAGTCGACTTGCAAGCCTGAAATCTTTCTGGGAGCGAGGGAACAAAGGACCGAAAATACTCAGCATCAAAAAAAGTGCAGATACAAATCAAGGTGAGATGCCTAAACTAAGTGAGGAGGAAAACAAAGACATGGATCCAAAGTTGCCAGGGATTAACGTCAACCCATTCAAAGCAAACACATCTTTTGGTAGCAGTGAATGTCCAGAAGATAAGAGTTCTCATGAAAGAATCGGAGATGGTGCTGATGCTTCTGTTCCTTCTTATGAGGAGAAATCCTTAACTTTTGATATTAATCAGATAACTCAGGAGCCGGAGGAGCATGGACTTCAAACTGAGATCAGCTCTGAGGAGCCACAGAGTTCACCAGTTAAACAGAAAGAACAAGAAGATGAAATTCCTCATCCGGTGCCACTAGTCAGAAAGCTTCTCACTCAGCAAGATATTGAGCCTGCCACCATCAGCAATCTCAAGTCCTTCTGGGAGAAAGAAGCAAGTGGCCCTAAGATAACTGTCAGCACTCCTGAGTCACCAGATGTTCAGGATGCAGCATCTCTGAAAAAACATTCTAAAAAAATCAGTGAGTCTTCTCTGGAAGTGGGTTCCACCAGCCTGGATCCAGTGGTAGGCCCTGAAAGACGGAAGTCCTCTCTGACCAGAGAGGCTGGAATGATCATGCTCTCATTGAAAGAGAAGATAGAAAAGAGTCAACGGAAGCAAAGTCCTAGCAAAGTCCCTGTGAAAAGTCCTCAAGATGATACTGACAGGATATCCCACAGCACTCACCACATTTCTCCACTCAAAACACTAAAGGCTGTTTCAGATAAAGGCCAGAAGCGCAGTCCGAGATCATCCCCCATTAGAAATATTAGCTCAGGTGTTCTGGATCATGACCACCAGTCTGGAGATGATAACCTAACAGCAGTCCTGACTCAGACCAGAACACCTAGCCCAAGACACCAACCTAAGGTGACACCAAGAGATTCATTTCCAGTCAAAGAGTCTAGAAAGAATGGGTCACCATTGAGAGCCTTTATTATAGATGTCAATCCAACTGAGGAGGTTTCAGCAGAATGTCTGGAACACACATCCCTAAACAGGGATCAAATAGGATATCCAGCAGGACAGTCACACACAGACAAATCAAGTCCTATCAGTGATGAAAAGGATCTTGCTGAGCAAAATCTGAAGGTTACACCTCAACAGTCTCCTCCATCGTCTCCTGGGAGGTTCCAGTCTTCTGGAAGAATCAGCATAGGTAATATTGGTGGAATACAGATAAGTCCTGTCCATTCCTCACCTAGTTCTCAAGGTCAAACCTCAGCCTGTTTGACCTCACCTGAACACCGCAGAAAGACATCAGATGAAGGTTCAGATGGAAGTCCAATAATGCTCAAAGAACGAAAGCGCTTGGATGATTTCCAGCCAAATATACGTCTAGCCAGGTCATATATTCCTCTGAGTTATCAGCATTACCTGGGCCTACCTGAGTCCACTCACAAATCTGGATGCTCTGACCAGCCAATCAGGCAGGAGTGGATCAGAGTAGAGGTGGGGGAGGGTTCTGAACAGGTTTCCCAGGGCAGGGCGAGTAACGAGAGCTCGCCCTCTCGATGCTCCCAGCCTGAGTCGGAGGAGATTACCTTTGACTCCTCCAGGAGTGCCTCACCTGATGCCTGGTCTCAGTCTCGGACAAGTTCAGTCTGTGAGCTCTTCTTTACTTGCTCCAGTCGTGGTTTACTAGAAACAATTTCATAAATTTGTCTGTCCTAACAATGTTCTGATTTTGGTAGAAGCAGGGTTTATTACACTAAATGATTCATCAAAGGAGATTTTATGACATTTGGAAACATCTTTATCCAAAGTCACTGATTTGCCTGAAACATTCTGACCTGACTGAGGTCTATATACTCTCCAGGTAATGTCAAATACCAAAGAGGAAAAACAGTTGTTCATTTTTTTCCTTCAGGCATTTTTAATATTTTGCTCTGTGTAATTTCTTGACTTCTTTTAAAACATTTTTAAAACCTTGCTTCTGCATCACCAGTGTCTCTAACTTTGTCTCTACTTATGTTAAGAAATCGACTAAAACAATGAAATAATAGATTTGTTTTGTAAATGAACAGATTTTACTCCATGCATCACGTTTGCATTTGTCAGTATATTACCATAAACAATACAGTCAATAACTATATAGCAGTGTAAAGTGCATGCTAGTTCTGTTAAAGGGCCCATATCATAGAAAAACTAATTTTACTGTACATGTATGGAAACTCTGCTTCAAAAACAGGCTATTTTGAATTCAAAATTCAAAAAGTTTCTGTGATTTAAATAAATCCTATTCAGCCCACAGCAGTTTCGACCCACCCATTCATACAGAAGTTAGAAGATTATAAAGAGTGTTTCAGCTCTGAGTGCTTATTTAATGAGGCACAATACAGGGCAGCCAATCAGAACAGAGTTCATCATATATAAGTGTTAAAGAAATAGATGGATAAAGAAAGGGTGGAAAATGGTTGTGTAAAATGAATTATGACCATTTTTTGTACATACACTCACACAAATATTGCAAGGGGTAAAATGAAATTACAATAAATGCATAACCTGATTTTAACCTGACCAAAACCATTTACTTACAATGTAACCTATGAATCAGTTTCTATCAACCAGTACTTACATTACATAACAGTTTACTCACTATTATTTCTAGAGTGTAGATTTCAGGAGTTAAGCTAGCCATCATAATAATTAAGGTAATAAATCATATTTTCTGTGATTGAATTGAATGGTATAATACATAGTGCAGCATGTAACCTGATATAAATTCTGATAGGTGGCAGTGTGGAACCCAGCCCTGTAAGAACAGCTCTGAAGCAAGCAAATGTCAGGCCCATTTCAATATCCAAGAGCTTAGAGAACCTGGCAAGTCTGCCCTCACGTGAGTACCTTGATGCTCTGGGATTTATTCTGCTTTATTTTAAATGGCCATTATGCTCTTTGATGTCAAATATACTACTTCTATTAGGCAACCTGAGCTATTATTCTTTATTAAATTAGCTAAAAACACAAACAATCTTTATCTCATAATGAGAAATTTTACCTATATTGACTAGATTAGGTGATTTTACTTGCCAAGACTGTGTTTTGCAGTTGAGAGCCGTGCATGTATTTTAAAAGATTATCCTGTCAGTTTGTTGTGTTACAAATAATGTTATGTTATTCCTTTTAAACACACTGTCAATCAAACCCAAGGAGAAGAAAGGTGGAAAAATGAGCCAAGGACTGACATAACACTGAGTGTAGAAGATGGTAAATCTAATTCTTCTGTTCTAGTTTTGTCACTTGATATCTTGTCCCATTTCCATGATCAGTCATGACAGCTCTTAAAATTTTAAAGAAAACAGAGGAATGTAATGTAGAGAACCAGTATTTTTACATTTCCTTAGAAGAAAAAGAGTTAGTAAACTACAGAGTTCATGGAATCTTTGTATTTTTTACCTTTCTTATACTTTGTGAATATTTCACTAGACTTTGAAAATGCTTTAAAAAGTCATAAAAACTTGAAGAGAGCTTGCAATTTAAGATTAAATCAGTTGATAATTACAGTTTGGAAATGTACGCATCTGAAGCTCCAAAAGGAAGAACTTTAGTCATGCAGCTTTGTTGACAGCAGCTTCTGATGTTGAGATTAATTGCTCTATTTAGAAATGAGCCTCAGTATGTCAGTGTAGTATATCATAGTCATTAGCCTGAAAGGTGAAACCTAGATCAGCATGCTTACACTAAGCGCTTTTATAAATGTATTCCATAAATCTCTCAGAGCTTTAAGGCATGACTGCTGAGCTGTCTTGTTCTCTTTACTGTATCTGCTGTTCCTGGATCAGTGTCTGCAGCCCCCCTCGCCCCCAGCTCCTCTCTCTCAGACCCAGAGCAGATGAAGATGCTGAGTGTGTCTGTGCCGGCCTTCATACAGCAGCAGGTAAACATACCTGACTCACTGCCCATCTATTGCACTTCATTGTGATTTAATAGAATTTAGGGGTTAACATTTTACGTGAACCCTGCTACATAACATTGACATAACCAGGCCATAAACTTGTAAGGCAGGTGTCATAAGCAGTCATGACAGATTGTGTTCAGTAATAGTGTCGTATGACCATTACTGGTAATTATCATGGTAGATGCCATAATGTTAGATCATCAAACATTATGACATGCTATGACAACTAATGGCAATAGTATTATGACAGTGTTATATTACTTGATGGAATCTATCATGATGGCATATGATATATGCCTTGACATGTTAATAGCGTGGTGATGTCAAACTTATGTCACGGCATGTGAAGTTTTGATGCTTGGTTCGTTTCTGCATATCATTACTGTCATAATAAAACCTTGTATCTCAGAAATGGAAAGTTTATTGGAGATGGAAAATACGCACTTAGTCTTTACTTTAATGTGTGTTATGGTAGCATGATTTTGTTCCAAGCTGCTTTTGGATCATTTCTGTCAGTGCACTATTCATGAAATGTTCGCAGATTCAAGTGGTGTTATAATTAGAAAAACATTTAAATAACAAGTGTTTATACAACAATTGGTAAACAGTTTACATATTAAATATGTGTTACTGTGTTCAAATCTTTTTCAATCAATATTTCTTGTACAAATTAAACCATTTGTTGCTAGTAAGTTGACTATGTGATTATAATATATTACAGGTTTACAGTGTATTATGTACAGATATGTTTAGTGATGCCTTTATCTTTGTAACATGTATATAACACCAAACACGTTATGTTGCTCTTTAGGTTTTCCCTCAGGAATTTCACAGCAGCATCACTAGCCGCATGTGCACGCATTTGTGTTTTTACCCTGCACGTTGCTCAGGTTCATGCTCCTTTGTCTTATAGAGAAACGGCCGAGGAAGCGACTGTACCTCGGTGAACAGTTTCTACTCTGAAAGACAGAGGAAAGACAGCACAAACACTTACCTTAGCACATCCTCTGGCCGCGCCTCCTTGTCTTCTGTATGTGCCACCCATTTCTAACACACATGCAACAAGCTAATTAATTCTGCCTCCTAATTATGTATGTTAACACACATGTGCGTGTTGTAATGCATTTGATTAGTTTTCCTGAGTTACGGTTATCTTGCTTTGCTTGTTTTCATTGTTGTTGCCTTAGTGAATAATTCAGCTGCTTATGTTGGATTTGAAAGGTCAGTGGCAGTGTGATGAGCATTTACAGCACTGACTTTGGCAACGTGGAGGTCAAAGGGACCATCCAGTTCGCCATTAACTACGTGCCAAAGCTAGGAGAGTTCCACATCTTCATAGCTCAGTGCAGAGATCTGGCAGCGGCGGAGCCCAAGAGGAACCGATCTGACCCGTGAGTGTTTCGGTAGAGATTACAATTACAGAAACAATATTTGTATTATAATAATCAGGTGATTTACAATTACTGAATTACAATCAACAGACATTCCAGATAAACTATACACTATACTATAGTGGAGGAATGAGGACTTTCTTTGAACCCAGATGGAACTAACTGAACTAACTAACTGAATGCAGTTCATCATCTGTGAAATTCCATCAAAATGTATGCATTATTTAATCGTAAACAAAGTTATTTGTTTTGATGAGAAATGCCTAATTTTATGGAAACTTTTCAGAAATTACAGTGGTGATAGGAACTGGCTATCCAGAGTGTAATGTTTCTAAAAACTTTTAAAAATCTCACTGAAAGTTATTACACAAAATGGTTCTGAATGGACTGCCTGATGTCTGATTCACTGTTTTAATGACATGTTCAAGGTTTTGAAATAAAACATGTTTTTATATTCAGTCATAGCTGCAAAGTTGCAAGAAATGTGCATGTTGTTATAGTGTTGTAAGAAAGAATATTCACCAAATAAACTAGATTCATGAAGATTTTATCATTATCAACATATTCATATAAAGACTCAGGTGACTTGTGTAAGTTCACTGGTCATTTCAGTGAATAAAATGACTATATTGTGTTGAAGACATTGTGAATCCTGGTTCCTATCACCACCAATGTATGGCAATCTCTTAGCTACAGTGCACTATTTTACATCAATACACTCTAAATACATTGTTTGCATGTCAATGAAATTTCGAGAAGATGGTGGAATATGTGTGAAGCGTGTCCTACTGGATCTCTCGGAAACACACTGTTTGCATTCACTTCATGTTTTCTGTAATTCTTAACCATAATTCTGCATTGTGTCTGGGTTATCCATAATTACCCAGGGCTAATATTTCAAAAGTAATGTGGCAAAATTATTGGGTTCAAGATGAGAAGCAATCACAAATCCTTCATACAAACAGGAAAATAGTTTAGAATTCAGGATTTAACCCAATATTAAAACTAATGACTTTTGCCTTATTGATTCCAGGTGATGCTGTACTCATATAATGTTCAGACCAATTTGTCGATGTGGTCCAGCTGTACTAATCTAGCAATTTATGTCCATCCTTGTGGTTTAGGTATGTTAAATGCTACCTTTTACCAGACAAAGCAAGGCTGGGGAAGAGAAAAACCACAGTGAAGAAGAAGACTCTGAATCCTGCTTACAATGAAATCTTACGGGTATGAATGGCAAGATTTTACTGCAGCAATTTGCACAGTTTTAAGTAATTTCAAAATGTGAGACCAAAATGTGCTTCTCTCTATGCAGTATAAAATACCATTAGAGAACCTGAAAGCCCACACTTTAAACCTCTCTGTGTGGCATAATGACACGTTTGGGCGGAACAGTTTTCTTGGGGAGGTGGATGTGGATCTGTCAGAGTGGGACTTCAATAACACACACATGATGGACTATGCACTGAAAGGAAGGGTAAGGATTTGTTGGTCATTCAACATTAAGTTTTGAATTCCTAAAGCATCTCAGCTTGTAGTGCTCATGATCTTGTTCTGGTGGTCTTGTAAAACTACTTTTTGCATTGAGGTTTGATGATTGCCCAACAGAAAGTAACTTTTTTGGAACGGGAATGAAATACAACCTCAGTTTCTCTACGCCTAAATACAGAGTAAGCTACTCATGGATCGTATAAAGGAAAAAAAGAATTCTCAAAAACAATGACTCCTAAATGCAGGCATGCTGTCACACATTCAAAAAAACTTGTGCTAGTGGAAAAGCAGCAACCTGTGTTTTATCCTGCAGCATTTGCTGGGCTTTATTCAGATAGCTGACTTTGCTAGCTTATATTTCTGAGAAACTAATTCTAGCTTAGCAAGGTAATCTTGCACCTGCAACTAATCTAGCAGCTTTTGTAACATGATCTATGACTAAGTGCATAAATATTAGTTTGTGCATTGGAGTAAAAGTATTAACCAGTTAAGTGATCTTCAGCCGTCCTCTCTCTGAAAATGAAATTGATCAGATTTAACTTTTTGGGAAGTGTCCTGCTTCTAATATATGTGGAGATATTAATTCTGCCTCTGAGTTTGACTCGTTGTCTTGACAATAGATTGTGTGGTTAGGGAGAATGGAGGGTTTTTTTTTCTTGAAATAACCAGCCTGAACTCAATCAAAAAGTGGTGGGGCACCATACTTTAGAAACTGATTGGTAAAAAGCCTGCTCACCCCCTAAATGGATCTTGGCTTTGATGTGTGATTCTAGAAAAGACTTTTATTGAAACTTCTTATATTATTTGGATGTTTTTAATCATTATAAATACCATTTCCACAAATAATTTCCAAAAATGGTTCAGTAAACAATCATCTACTGAAAGGTTGTTTAAGAAACCATAACATTCATGGCATTGCTCCAAAGAACCCTTTTTGGCACCTTATTTTTAAGATTATACTGTACCTCATTGTGACCATCCCTGTTAAGAAAAGCATGTTTACATTTTACTTTCAGGTTCCAGCACAGATGAGTCCGAAGCGTGTTAACCACTGCATGGAAATGAGTGGAGAGATGAGAGTAGCTTTGCGTTTCCTTCAGCAGACCTCTCAAAGTAAGTGATCAGCCTTTAATGGCTGAATGCACAAATGGAATGCAAGTCATGAACTCATTATGACATTTTTTATTCACCCAAGTAATATATATTTGTAAAGAGTTGTGCTGTAATTTTTTGATGTTGTAGGTAAAAAGACACCACAAACTGGTGAGGTACAGATCTGGGTGAAGGAATGTAAAGATCTGCCAGCCAGAGAAGGAGCCATAGATCCCTTTGTCAAATGGTATGTAAATTTAAGCTGGAGAAGAAAGAAGCTGCAAGAATTGTCAGGCTGTACTGACTTTAGTTAGTCAACTTGTACACTCAATATTTCAAGAAGTTCCATACCATGGATTGTTTGCAAATGTGTGTTGCACATGTGTATGGGTCTTTGCAGCAGCAGTTGTTCACATACTGTATCTTGTGGTTTTCAGCACTGTGCTCCCAGACACTGCTCGGAAAAGCAGACAGAAGACCCGAGTGGTGAAAAGGACGGCAAACCCAGTGTTTAACCACACCATGGTGTATGATGGTTTCAGGCCAGAGGACCTGAGAGAGGCCTGTGTGGAACTCACTGTGTGGGACCATGACCGGCTCAATAACCATTTCATAGGAGGCATAAGGCTCTGCCTAGGAACAGGTGGGAAATAAAGCCATCTGTGCTCACCTCAGATTTACACTAAAAATTCTTTTAATTGTATTATTTTTCATGTAAATCACCAGATTTGAGAAAAGGGGTCCACTGTAAAATAATTTATACCACTGGAAAGATCACATTTAAATGTTTCACAATGTTTGACCACTCTTTGCTTTTAACTTTTTCCAGGTAAAAGTTATGGTAATGTGGTGGACTGGATGGACTCTAATTCTGCTGAAGCTGGGCTGTGGAAGAGAATGATTGAATCACAGAATGAATGGGTGGAAGATGTAGTACCTTTGAGAATGCTGGTTATGGCAAGAACGATGTCCAAATAGTAACGGACCTATTTAAGAAAACACAACCTGCATAAAAAATAAATAACAGACCAAATTGCAGAATGTGCTTCTCCATGACAAACATAGATTACTTAATTTGGGATAAAGTCAAATACTAACACTGACTTAGGAAACATGAGAGCTGCAAACATGTATATTTCATATATTCTTGTAAAATATATTTTCTGTATTTCCTGCTGAGTTATAGGATTGCAATCATGTGCAATCAAGTGTTTATACATGTGTAAATGATGGGTCTGTATTATGTTAAAATCCCTGTCAAGAAAGGTTGCAAAGAATGGAACGGTTTTTGTTTTGACTGTGATTAATCTACATATGTTAAATCATTTAGGAGAAATGCACAGTAAGGATGTTGTTCAGAGGCCAATTTTATGCAAATAAACATTAAATGCTGAAGTAACTAAACAATAAAATGCTGTTAATTGATGATTATGTTAAATAAATGTATTTTTAGAAATGCAAATATGGTTATTACAAGTTTGTTTTCACCAACCCATGTGAACTCTGCTGTGTTTTAAGCTCTTTTCCAAATGGTGGTGGTCCTACTCCAAGACTACACCTAAGTGATGTCCTCAACATGCAGATGTAGAAAGCAAGAGACCTCGAGGTTTCTGGGTTTAAAAGTGTGCAGTTGAGACAGACTAATGTGATGTGCAGGTTCTGCATGTGTTAGACCCAGTGAGATTATGTTATTTTAGCAGACAGAGCTTTGGACTAGTCCTTTTTTTATCCTTTTCTTTAATTCTTTTGAACCAGTTGACAAGTCCAAAAGAATCAAGCATTTTTGCATATCTTTGCAATGTTTTAAACCCATCTTAGTCTGAAAACTTATAATAAAATTCGAATAATATACCTTTTACATGCAAACTTACCACCAAAGTTGGGATGTAATAGAATACAAGTATTGGGAATGTTCAATTATTTCATGTTAAATTTGATTTAACATGAAATTTAACAAATCAAAAAAGGAAACTCTTTTAAAGTCACTGAATGTCGTGAAGTAAACACGCCCATTAGACAAACTCTAAAGAGGACCTCCTTTAACACTTCCTGTTACGATCCTGCTGAAGCCTGAGTGGACTGATAAATAGATATGATGAGCCAGTTATTAATCTCAATACTGAGCTCATTTGAGGGCTGATCACACTAAAAATCTCCTCAATAGTGGATATGTTTGTGAGTGATACGCTTAGGAGTGGGGTTGTGCTGAAGAGAAAAAAATTGTTGAGAATTTTCAAAACTCAATTTAAATGATAAACTAATCTGTGAAAGATATTAGCAAAAGAAGCAGATGAAGAAACCTGCCCACTATTACTAGTGAGGAACGAATTAAGTGAGGGTGTGAATTAAGTAAACATAGATTAACAACAACAACAGCAATAATAAATAAATGAATTAAAAAGCTTTTCCCATGTGCCTCAGTCAATTCACTCAATAGCTAGCTAACATAACACAAGATAGTGAATAGTGCATGCATTGAACTGATGTAGCACACGCTGTAAGGAATTTCGTTGTATATGGGGGAGACATGTGAATAAAGTTGACTTCACTGGGAAGACGATTAGTTTTTAATTACCTGGTTTATTGAAACGGAGAGTTGGAAGGAATCGGCTCCGTAATCTGAATCAATTAGTTTTGAAGATGTTCATTGAATCAGAGAGTTGGAAGGAATCGGTTCGGTAATCTGAATCAATTAGTTTTGAAGATGTTCATTGAATCGGGGAGTTGAAAGGAATCGCTTCGGTAATCTGAATCAGTTAGTTTTGAAGATGTTCATTGAATCAAAGAGTTGGAAGGAATCGGCTCGGTAATCTGAATCAATTCGTTTTGAAGATGTTCATTGAATCAGAGAGTTGGAAGGAATCGGTTCGGTAATCTGAATCAATTAGATTTGAAGATGTTCATTGAATCAAAGAGTTGGAAGGAATCGGTTCGGTAATCTGAATCAATTAGTTTTGAAGATGTTCATTGAATCGGGGAGTTGAAAGGAATCGCTTCGGTAATCTGAATCAGTTAGTTTTGAAGAAGATGTTCATTGAATCGGAGAGTTGGAAGGAATCGGCTCGGTAAACGGAATCGGACGTCTCTTCCCCACCATCGTCATTTTAAACGCAGTCTAAATCCCGCGAGAACTGGTGGTGTCGCGCCATTTTACCCGAGCCCTTTCCCTGTGCGTTCGTGTGGCGTCGGCTTTGTCAGGAGCTGCTCTGGTTCGGCGCGCTTAGCTTTTCCCTCCAAACAGGCGACGTTACGGCAGAGTGTGGAGAAACCGCAGCTTTCCAGGCCGTGCAGTATAACGTGCGCGGTAAGTCTGGCTTAATTACTGGTTCGGCGTAATTAGCTTAATACGGCGCTTTTAAAAAATGCTGCATCATTCCGATCATGGCGTTCGGCGCGCGGCCTACAAAGGCGCTTAGCATAGCTAGCATTAGCTAACTAGCCTAACTAGCCGAATTTCCTTACATGACTTCACATTCATCAACTCATAAGATTAACGTCAAATTGTCTCGTGTTTTTTTAAAAAAATTTTTTGATTAAAATTTTGAAACCAAATCGTTGTGTTTGTCGAGACGTAAAGCGCTCGTTAGCTAGCTAACTGTTAGTGTTATGTGCTATTTAAAACCTTTCCTTGGTAAAATGTGAAAAGTTGGAGGACTAACTAACCTGTGTTGCTAATAGTAGCGCCTTTTGATATTTATACGATGGTTAACATGGGTATTTTGTCTTATATTTGGTGCTGGTCCATATGTTGGCTGTCTCTAAAGTAGCGTTAACTAGTTAGCTACTAACTTAGCGACCCATGTGGCTGGGTGCAAAGACCTGTTAGTGAAAGAAAGTCTAACTAGAATAGTGAAGTTGTCTGGTTATGGAATAGTCTTAAGTAGCCAGCTTCAAATAGTTATTTAAGATCCGACCTGTTGCTTTAAGCCATGTCTATATATTTGGATGACCTAATTTATTTATTCTCTTGTAAGTTCTCCAAGTCGGCGTGATAATGAAGTGCATGTGCCCATGAGACGCTGAACATCATTTGTATTTAAATATTTGCTTTGTTCTGCTTGTTTTTACAGATTGTCTAAAACAGAATCTAGAGGAGGGGGAGGACTAGCCGAATAATCAGAGCAGCGATGATCACCAGAAAAAGAGGAAGAGTCTCCAGTAACAACACTGATGCCATGTATTCGAGTCATGAGGAGCGTGACAGTGCCTTGAAAATTGCTTCTGAAAGTGTCATGTGTGAACAAACCTCACCAGAAAGTGATACAAATGACTGGGGACTAGATGACCTGTTAGGCTCTGATTTCAGCTGGGCTTTAGACGATGACGCACTTACTTCGCTGTCAGATATCGGAACACAAGATCCAGTTTTAACTGCAGAAGAGAGGATGGATCAGGCTTTGAATGTGTCCATTTCCGATAACAGAGGATCAACACAGAGGCAGAAACTGCAAGTTCTCTCCGGCCGCATCAACAAGAATGCCTTGGCGGCGAGAATGAACCGGCTGAAGAAGAAAGAGTATTTGAATGGTTTGGAGCAGCGTGTTGGATTGTTGACATCTGAAAATCGGCTTCTCAAGCAGGAAAACAGCAGCCTGAACAAAAGAGTGGAAGAACTGGAGAATGAGACTAGGTACCTGAGAGCTGTGTTGGCCAATGAGAGCATGTTGGCTCAGCTGTTGTCCAGATTAAGCGGTGTGAACGGCATGAAATTTTCTACCTCACTTTTCCAGGAGTCCAGTGAGAATGACCACGATTATGCCATGAAGAGAGTGAAGGTGGAGGACAAAGGTGCAGCAGGCGGTGTCTGTCTGCATGTGGACAAAGACCACGTCTCTGTGGAATTCTGCACTAAATGTGCAGAGAGTGCAAGCTCTTCGCTTAAAATGTAGGGTCAAGTATCTTACCTTTTCAGCGTTTCCTGAGACTGAACTAAATACATGATGTAATGAACATCGAGGGGACATCACAACAATAGTTGTCAGATGTCAAGAATTAACTGTTTTAAGGACTTGAATGGCTTGTATATAAAATGTGCTTTGATTACAAGTTACTGCTAAACTTTCTGGTAGTTTTCTTCTAGGTGCTTGGTCTGCCCTGCAGGATGAGTGGGTTTCAGAACATCCAAGACTACCTGAATCCATGGTAAGGATCAAGATGTAGAAGACTGCTCAGAAATCAGTCTGCTGAGATGTTCTGCAGTGCCCTCTGCCAGTTCAAGGCTCAATACGAACTTATAAATACTTTCCTGAAATTGTGAAATGTTTTTTGTTTTGTCAACATTTCGGAACTTTTCTGTTTAACACTGAGGATGATAGTTGTTTGAGTTAAGAAATAAAGAGGGCTAATAAATCAGTAGTTATTGAAACTTGTTTAAAATAATGTAAGTAGGTGATGTTTCACAAAGGGTGTTTGTAGACATTAATAGCAATTGGAGGTGTGGACTGAGGATTGATTTAAGAAAGTAGCTTGCTTGTTTTGCTAAAATTAAACCCTTTGTGAAACATCACTATTTTCTTGGAGGATGTTTTTCATGTAGCCCCCTTATTTTTCTTTATGCTAAAGTGGATTTGCTGTGGGGAAAGCTGAAGAATCGGGACCAGCAGCTTGCATCATGGCCTTCTAAATTTAAAAAGGTAGTACAAAGGAGTGTAAGTTAAAGCTTTTACTGGTACTCCCATCACACTGCAGTTAAATATGTACATCTGCACCATTGTTTATAGATGAGTGTTAGAACTATGTACATATCAGACATTACAGTGAACAGATTTTATATTTACACAAAAAGCACTTCAGCTTTATCTTCACAAGACAAGGAAAAGGATTTGTTTGGAAATAAGATTGTCATTTGTATTTTGTTAAGCGATGCATTGTGTATTGAGATGTATTCGAAACCCAAAGAATGTTTAGTAACTTGGATATCAGTATCTGGAAATAAATCATATTTTTATCATCCACTCCTTTGGGCAATGTACATTGCTTTATCATATTAACCATTCTCCTCTTCTCTTTTTAAACAGCAGTTTCTTCATTCTCTGCAATGGTCTTATCCTTCTTCTTTTCTAAGTGGATAAAGAGTGGTAAAAGTCCTTCTTTCAACTTGAGTGAATACAGACCCTCAAACCCAACATATAACTGCCCTGGGTGGGTTAGAGCAGGGGAACCTTGCCCATAAATGGCTGGTGATGTTCCAGGCATCTTCAGACAATATGAAGCACATGGCCAGCACAGAACACACAGACAAATCAGTTTGGCAGGAGCACAAGCTCAGGCCCATTTTTGCACTTCTGATGATTTCTCCTTATTCCCACCAGATTAGTATAGGCAGCTTTAAAAACAGAAATTTTAAGATGTATTGAGATCACGGCTAGAAACGGGACTGAAATGAGATGCTATTGTGTTGCATATTAAAGGTGGTTTCAGATTTATAGTCATGGGTTAATGGACTAGCCACCCCTCAACGAGATTTTTACATTTATTTATAAACGTCTTTTGGGCCCTCTGTTGGACCTTGAGATAAGTGCAATCTAAAATAGTTGCTTTTAAAGCAACAAGCCTATTACAGCTCTATTGGTCTACAGTTTTAAAAAAAACTTAATGTTTAATAGGTAAAAAGTCTGGGTTATACCATCAACTCAGATTGAACAAATCACAAACTGATTCTTTTTTTTATGCTAAATTCTAATGATTACCTGAGGTTTTATTTTTTGACAGTCAAAGATTGTGAGAAAATATTTACATAAGTTGCAGTAGTTGACTTTTGCTGTATTTGCTGCTATTCAGCAAGCATGCTATGGTACTCATTCCATTCTTCAAGTACAAGGTTGTGAATAGTTTAAAACCAAGTACTCAGTAGATGCATCAACAGTTGTAGTAATAGTAACTACTGCAGAACAAATGAATAGATAAAATTAAAGCAGACAAACTACATAAATGCTTCTTCAGTGGGGAAAATGGTATGGTCACGGTGTCCCTCGTATGGTGGCACTGTCAGTTTGCAGCAACATATTTGAAACTTCAGGTTCCTGTTTTCACAATTTTGGGATATAATTTTTTTTCACTTTGATCATGTCTAATGTTGGGGTACCACCTACACATTGAAGGAAAAAGTGCAGCTCTGTCTAGACCTCATCGCTTGCCAGTGATGTTAGGGAGGAGATCCAGTGGAGACCCAAGGAAAATATAGATCATTTTTGTCATGAAGGTCATGCTGATTGTAGTTTGCTGCTTTAATTTTGCTAAAAGTACTATTTGTAAATTAAAGAAAGGTCCTACTCGTGAATGATAGCCATCCATACTTTGTCTATTTGAATCAAGTTGTCATGCCATATCTGGTATTGCATTTCTAGCTGGAGGACCGATAAAAATCTCTTTTGATCTTGGTATCCCCACAATTGTGGAATTTATTTCAAAGGTACATGGAGTAACTCCTGTTTGCTTAGTTAAATAAATCACAAGCTAAGGCTGAGTTCTATCATAATGGTATATAACTAAGACTTGTGCTACAGTTAATTTAGGACTTGCTCAAATGTTTACTTGGTGAGGAGAGAGGAAACATCTAGGGATTAAGAACTTTATTGCTAGAGAGGTGTTTTCCCTAATGCAGTTTAAATGTGTAGTGAACAGTTGGTATTAAAGTAGAAGTTTTAAATTTATTTTTTCAGAAGCATTGGAGGAAGAAAGTATAAAACTTCAAATTTGCACTGGTTTTATAAGTCATCTGAAACCTGAATCCATTTTTGTTTACTAAACATTTCTAGGTGTTGCTGTATCATGTTAGAGAAAACTGCAGGTACAGTATAGATTGAAGCTTGCATCACAAGGAAAGAAAATGTTGAGGGCCATGACGACAATTTCATATTGATCCAGCATAACAGTAACTGAAAAGTAAATATAACTCATTAAATGTCTTTTGGATTTCATTTAGTTCCTACTTGTAGGTGTGGTTGCTGATTTTGGTTCAGGGATTGTGTGAGTACCACATATGTAGATGGGGAACTGAAAAGGGACTACTTTTCGTGACCCAAATGGAGTCTAAACCTATAAATATTTTTTTATGATGAAGCATTGCAGTTTAGTACAAGATTACACACTTAACAAAATGGCATATTTAAGGAGGGGAAATGGAGATCACACATTTTAATGTTTCAATGGTTAATAATGGTATCAAAAACAAACTACAGCATTTCTTGCATACAATTCTTAAGTTCTGATGTGTTACAAAGCTGGATTCCTGAGTTTCGCCAGGAAACTTAAGCCCGAGGCCAAGCCTGTCTAAGGAAAAAGGCTGAGGGACATTCTTGTTGGACCATTCTCTAAATTGGGCTTAAATTATCTGGCTAACTCATATTCTACTATCCTGGCTTAATGGCTTAGTCATGAAGCTCCTCACTCTCTGAATCTGGTAATTTAAGCAGCTTCAGATAAATATCAAAGTGCTTGGAACTTAGGTAAGTACCAAACAGAGCCTGTAGTAGCAGTATGGCATACATTTTCTGCACAATGGGTTTGCTCAGATTCTTCCAGAAACGTAGTATGTTTCCCTTCTCTGGCATTGGAGTGCTGTTGTACCTAGAAAGCAATTGGGGTGACATTTAAACGTTACTGTTTTCTGTATGTCTAAATAATGCTAGTGTAAAGTAAAGATAGACCACATACCTGGCTGCAAGTCCAGCGTTTACAGGTAATGCCAACAAAATGGGGTATACACCACCACCAACCACACCCACTAAAGCACCTCTAATCAGGGCACAAGTTGGGCAGTTCAGGTCTCCTGCAGTGGGAAAAGCAGTCACAACACATCACAGCTCTTACTTGGGGGACTCTATCCCAACTATCTATCCTAAGATCTTACCTGATAACAAAGGATTGCTGACAGCTGCAGTGTATAATGCCACAGTTGTCAGAAAAGGGAGAACTGCCATTGGAAGACTTGAGGTAAATCTTCCTTGAGTGACATTGAGTGCACGTCGATAAAAACTATTTGCAATCAAACCAGCAAAGGCGGCATTGCCACCTAAATAGATCGGGCCATATACAAAGAATTTTCTGTTGGTGGGAAAAAAAACAATTTGTATTTTAATAGTCACAGGACAGTCGTTTCAGTTTTTAATTCACTATTTTTGGTATCACATTTACAGTTTGAACAAGTAAAAATCTTAGTACTACTAAAACCATGAAATTCGATGTGAAAAACCGAACTGTAATGTCAAAGTTAAACATTTAGTCGAAATTATTTACTATGTAAAATGAAAGTTCGGACTTGATAATACATGCATTTTTCTAGTTCATTTTAATGAGGATTTTTTTCTAGTATGTGCTTATCTAGTTTTCACGACAGATTTGAATTATTACGAGGCAAAATTTATCATTTTCTAGCGAAAATATTGAAACGTTGAAAAATTAGTACATGTTGACAACTGTATCAAGAAAACTTAATTCCTATCAAACTACTGTATTAAAATCTAACGTTTAAGTTATTGGTAATGACAGAAGCAGAGGTTTCATGTTCATACCTGTCAAATTCTGGTAACCTTTCGATTTTTTTGGAGAGCATTTCCATAAGGGCGCCTCTGGACATGGGCTGGCCTTGACCGGTGTCTTTCAGCGACATGTTTTGTTCATGTGCTCTAATAAAGAAAAAGAAAAACAATCAGGTAATGCGGCTACTTACGTCTCAACAGCGGTTTTCGACAAGACGAGCGTTTATTTGGCATGAAACAACTGCAAAACCTTAACCTACATGACCTACAACAGAAAGGAGGAGCATCTGAGCAGTTCCTGACAAAAACACTGCACACGTTCTCCTCAAACACGGCTTGCATTACAGCTACATCGCACATGCAGCTGTGTGCTTCGCTGTATTATCACTTACCTTGTAGTTCCTTCAAAACATAAACAAATCCAGTGGTAACTCTCCTTAATTCAATATTCCTCCTCAACACAACCAGGGCGCAGCCATGTCTCACCACATGTTAATGCGAACCTTCACCCCACGAGATTCAGGAACGAAAAGGCCCCTCGGATTGGCCAATTGTCCCGCAAGCGGGTGGAATCAGCGCACACCATTGGCGATTGCAGCTGTCAATAAATTCGGGGCGTGTAGTGTCCCGCCCTCTGGTTGCTAAGGCGAAACTGCTGTTGCTGCTGCTGCTGCTGCTGCTATTGCTGCACTCGCCGTACAGAGTCTCCACACAGCCAGCCTGGACAGAGATGCCCTGAAGCCAAACAGAGACAGACAGCTGTATGGTGGGACACATGTAGAGTGAACTGTAGTCACCGGACGTTTTAAGAGGCTCTTTTTCGGAATGACTGGAATTTAGGGGTGTATTTGGAGTGTAGAGGGCCACGCGTTTTCACTCCGCTAGCCTCAACTTGCAGGTGTTTTCCGACAGGCGTCGCACCGACAAGCTGCTGTTTGCTCGGTGGCATTAGCCCTGAACAGCAAGAGGGTTTAATAATTCAGCTATTCGGAAACATATTTGTTTTTACCTCATACACTCCGGTTGTTGCGGTTGCCAACGTTAAATGCTGTTGTTTAACTTCGCAGCCAACTGTTTTCATCGAGCACTGTACTGCTGTTACCTGACTTAAATTAGCCTGCTCCGGCTTAACATTATTCAGAATGCAAGCTAGTGAATGTGGAGTGTCTGCAGAGCCTGTAAGTAAAGTCGACTCTGATGATTTTCTTTTGAAATATACACAGTTCTTGCTTTGATAACAATTTGTTGTTTGTTAGTGTTGTTTACTAATAGTCCATACTGTAAACCATAACTACAAACATAGAGCCCAGTGTTGGTTTTTTAAAAACTTGTGTCGGTTATTCGAACTTAGCTAATTGTAACTAGTCAAGTTAGCGGAAGAAAAATATGTATATCTCACTGGGTTTAGACCTGGCACCAGTAAGTAACAATAATTCTTTCCAAAATCGACAATAATACGATAAAAAATCTGATGTATATAGTGCTGTGGAATACTTATATAATACTATAGGTTTTATCCCTGAATAAATGTAGTAGTTTACTGTCCAATAATAATCTGTAACACTTGTGTAGTTCCCTGGAGTGAAACACTTAATAATTGTTCAACCAATTGTCAAGAATTGGTTAATCCATGTTCAAACTATACACAAATGTATAAATCCAAGAGTGATTGATAGTCTACAAAAAAAATAGGTTATAAGTTCGGATCTTCCTGCACCTCTTAATATTAGATTGACCTGCGACTGATGTCAGTGTCCATTTTAAATCTTCTCTCATTGCATTATCATGCACGCATGATCCAGGAGGCGATGGACTCTTGTCTGCCTTGAAAATCACAAACATTTGCAATGAAGAGGATAACCAAAGGCCTTGTAGATTTGTTGATGGTGAGGGAATACCATGTAAACGTTGACGAGCTGTAAGCAAACACGTGAATGACAGTTAGGAGTGTGGCACCATGGCTTTTCCAAATGCACCCTCTTCACACATGGGAAGTATGCCCTGTTTTCCTTAACAAAACATGTTTCACTTTCACGGACTGAATCACACACAGGTGGATCGTCCTGCGTATCGGATTATGAGTTCCCTGCGTTCAAAGCTGATACTCAGCAGTCATGCAGCTAGAGCCTGAGGTTGCTTTCACACGCCCTTTCCGTTGCTGTTATGACGGCTCCATTGCTTTGGCCTGTTGGATCTCAAAGCTGCAAGCTGGCGCTGGAGAGCTAAATGGCCAGTAAGGCACCGCTTTAGCAGTTTTACAGGAATTTTTTTTGACACCCCCAGAGCCCCTCAGATGAAGTGGGAACGTTTGTGTCTTGGTCTCATCACTGGCAGTCCCACACGGATCTAGAGAAGCAAGTATGCCTTTAAGAAAAAGAGGTGAGGAGAAAAAGACCCCACATTACTGGACCTTACTTTTATCCACTCAGAATTTTTTGTCAGTGCATATTGATGTTAAACTGAGGTCTTTACTCTAACAAGACACAGTAAACCACATTTGTGGCAAATCTTGGCAAAATTAGATTGAATCTTGGATTTTGTGATGGCCTTTTCAGTCATAATTATTGGATTCATGATCACATTTGTGTTGTACATTGGTGGAAATGGAACTCATGTTGTAATTACAGTCTACAGTATAGATAAACTAGTATAAATAGACTCCAGTATGGACTGCACTGCTGTCCTCCGATGATCTCAGATATGATGTGGTGATGTTTCAGATGCAACACATTTAACTGATGCAAACATTTTTGACATTTAACTGTCACATTTTAGTTGTGCAGTGAGCTTCATGTTTTATGTGTCAAGACTGCTTCTGTTTTAAAGCCTGTGTCAAGGGGAAGGTTTCACTAACGAGCACACAGACGTTAGAAACAAAACTGCCTTCTGATTTGGGACAGAATTAAATTTGCCCAGCAATGATCATGTGAAATCTAGAAATGAAGAGCTGCCCACAGGTAAATGGGACCAAAAGCCTGGATACTAAGTTGTCTTAGACACTAGGCACAAAGTGCATCAAAAAGTGCACCACTTCTTTGATAATGAGGAAGCATATCTACTCTATATAAGCAACAAAACAGTGTTGCATTGTATTACTATGAGTGTTATACTAAATACGGTCAAAGAAGAAAAGTTTTTCTCGTTACATTGACTTCCATTTTCTGTGTCAACAGTGTAATTAGATAATGAAATTAGTGTATGCATGTTGGTTATTTTTTTTACTCCACGCTCTTAAAAATAAATGTGACAAAAAGAGTTATTTGGAGTGATGCTACTAAAGAACTAGTTTTGGTTTTCTAAAGAACTTATCAGTGGATGTATGTATTTATTTATTTAAAAAGAACCATTTAAACCACTCAACTTGAAGGGCTCTCTGACAAGTATGATGCTCATTCACTCTTATTTTACAAAGATACTAACATGGTGTGCCTGTCCTCACAGATACAGCCAGAGCTTTAGGGCTGCTGGAGGACTACTGCTCCAAGCTGAAGAAACCAGAGGAACAGCAGCTCAAAGCTGCCATTCAGCGAGTTGTGGGCATCTTCAGAAGTAGCCTCTTTCAGGCTCTCATAGGTGAGTCTTCACATGTTTGCTACGGGCGTGCCTAAGCGCAGAGAGGTTGTTTTTGCTTTCAGGAGAAATGGGGTCAGATGTAATGGGCCTGAAGACATGTTGTGCTTTGTTCAGAGCACAAAAAAACTTTTCCCATCGATTTTCACACTGTGGTTTATGTAACAAAAAACCTTGCTGGTTTGTCAAAGTGCATTGTCTTATTAATGTGTTGGTTCTCTCAATGTGTTATTTGCTGTTGTCACATGAGGTCTGGGCACAGTTAGTTCATTCTGAAGCACTGGACTCATTCTGCAGGTTTGGGCCTTTTCCCGTTATTTTTAGCCTTGCTGATGTGGCAGGAGATGGGGTGCCGAGACTCTGGACTTTTTCACGTGCTTCTCTAAATCTTTCTTTCACAGGGCTTTGTTGGGTGTAAAAGCACAAAATGAACAAGGCCTTAGATGCCCGTCTATTACCCTTGAGTCTTTTTAGTCTGTTGTATGGATTTTTGTCTGAACATTTGTTTTTCATTCTTTTTTCTAGTAAGTTCTTTCTTCAAGGTCATTTGGAGTTCTATGGCAAAACATAACAAATGCTGTTAGTGTGAGGTTGAAATCTAAGGGCCTGTTTCCCACACTGAGATTAGACCAAGAGCTGTAATAACTATGTCCACTAATACAACAGTGTCATGTTACCACTACGATTAATTGTCATGACAAATGTCAAAATATTAGATATCTTGACAACCTATATCACAAGCGGAAATTAACGGTGAGGGTAACATTACCCTGTTATATTACTGGACATATGACATTTCCCACAATGTATTTATGCCATAGTTATGTGGCTGGGTTCAAGTAAATTATTACCAGATTCCAAGTGTTCCAGGACTAAACACGTTTAGGAAACTGTATCGAGTTTGAGATTTAAAACTCGTTAATTTGTTTAATTTATTTGACTGCTTATTGACTCTGGCTTAGCTGGTGAGGTGAACTGGTTAATACACAAGACTGATGTGTTTGGACGTATCTTTGCATAGATGCAAACAATGGATTCAAGAATTATTACACAATGAGATTTGTCATTTCTCTGACAAGCTGATTTGCTCATTAGAACTTCTAATTGATTATGATTCACATCCAGTCCTTATCATGATCTCTGGTGCTATGCAGAATAAGCTTCATTTGAGCAATTAGAAATAAAATTCAGGTGTGATCAGAATGGAGGAGCCTGAAGATGTTAGAGACCCCTCTAATCTAACAGGTCTTGTGACTGTGGCCGTTGCTCCTGTGCTCTGTGTTTGAGAGGACTAGACAATATCACTGGACAATGTCACAGAATGACTTCTGTGCATTACACAGGTAGCCTCAGTCTCTGGCTTACGTTGTTCTGTTGGCGTACATGGAAAAGATTTAGTGCCTTATGTCCATCATGTTTTACCATGAAGCCTGCAAATTGTGGCCGTAGATCTGACCTATGCATTCCTGAAGCTCTTTCTGAACGGAATTAAAATAGAGATCAAGTTAAATACTCCTATACTAAAGTAGAAGCCACAGTACTCTTAATGCATTGTGATGTTGGGGGTCTTTCAGGAATATTTTAATAGGAGGTTATATTTCTGATGTTTTACTAGGCATGTAGAACCTTTCTCAGCAGATGTTGTATACTATACACACATTGAATCATGCTGACATACATGAAGTCATGCAAATGAAAATCACCATAGAGATTATACATAGAAAACTATATTTTCTGCTGCGTCATTGTTTCTGAAGACTGATGATAGATCTTTGGCATTTTATTGCTACATATTGTGATTGCAGTACAGACGTTGTGAGCTGTGAAAGTATTAAAGCAGGGATGGTTAAAAACATCCTGTGAACATTTATTAAATGGCACACAGAATTTCTGTGGTTCATTTCATGAGTAAAATAACTTGGAATGCTTAGTGTAGACATACATTGCAAGGTTTGTTGTATTTTCACCTTTTCTGATATAATGTTTAATATGCACAAATGTAGCCCAGGTTATAACAAAAACACTGTACATAGATCTGTACGAAGCGGCCACTGTCAGTATTTGTTTAAAATTTGTTTGATAAATGTACTCTTTTTGTCTAAATAATGCAATTATTTGTACATTTCACATTAATATATCAATATTTTGTCCATATGAATATTATGAATATTTATATATTAATGTGTCCATGTCTCAGATTCCTAATCCCTATTCGTTTTAAATTCATTCCTATTTTTTTGCCCATATCTCAAAAGACAGCCACTCCCTTTTTGTCCTCTGGGTAGAGCAAATGAACAGCCCTTCTTTGGAGATTCGGGATTTTCTAAGGTCATTAACCCCATACAGACCTGTGTAACCATAGTGGTGCTAGAGTTTATATTGAAATCAGAATATTATGAAACAAATCAACAAGTGGTTCTGATGGATTTACTTAATTAGCATTTATACAGGCTAGTAATTAATAGTGGAGAAGGTGTGAGGGTTTTTTTTTTTTTTTTTTTTTGAAATTGGGTTTATAGCGGAATGGTTAAGTCACCCACTCTGCAAGAGGAAGACTCAGATGCGAGGGCACCAGCGCTCTAATATTAGACATAGCCCCTAATGCTACATTCCTTTTGTTCTCATTATGTTAGTCTGATGCTGTGCACATGTAATGTAGTTTGACCTGTTCTGTCTTTGCAGCCTTTAAAGATAGCAACTTTTAGAGGTGGGCGTTATGATGATGTTTGTCACCATCACATCATGTCATAATATGCTTTTCTGAGTACACCGTGGATGTAGTCTGTCTTTAAAGAACACTGACCAACTCTGTGTTTCATTACAAAAAGAGCATAATTAGTCTGTTTTATTTACATGGGAAACATTGAATAAAATTATGCTTAGTTTTTCATTTTCTTTGCACATTCTTTTTTGTCTGTTACAACTTAATCAAATCTCAGAAAAATTAAATATTGCGATGTATATTATGTATTGGGAAAATATTTTGATGTATAGTGATACTATATTTTTGCCATATCAGCCACTGCTGGCTTCCACCAAGCTTTTCTTCAGATTGTCATCTATGCAGGAGATTACTCTCTGCTAAGGGGGAGAGAGAATAATCCAGCACGCCGATTCATATGCATGACTGTCAGTAGCGTCTCCAACTCTTTTTCTCCTTCTCAGTTAGTAAGACTCCTTAAGCATAGTCGCGTCACATCGACCTTTTAAGCTTGCAGCTTTAAAACTGTGTTAAAGATTTTCTAGATCTGTCTGACTGTGAGCTCTCACTTATTGATTGTCAATAAAGCTCCATTAAACAATAATGGGTCAGTAGTGCTTCCTGAAATAGCAGTAATCATCTTATGAGGCATTAGAGGCAGAGTAATCTGGTCAGGGTGTGTACTGATGAAGCCCCATCGCAACTAAAGTGGAGCTGCTGCTTAGCCACTTAAGCCATTCACCACTGACACACACACACACACACAGAGTAAGTGTGAGTTCATTCAATGACACACGCATACACACACCCTTACTTAATATTGTACATGTCATACCGGGGGGTAAATTTAAACATTAATTCATGTTTGTGTGAATGAGGGCTCACGTGTTATGCTGCACATGTTCACTGTAATTTCGATTGATTTGCTTTAGCCTTAGGTCAGAGTTGGGGATTGATTTTAGAGAGGGAAATTCTATTGGCTTAGTTCCTAATGTAACAAGGCCTCTAAATGTACTGTGTTTCAGACCATCATTTGAATGTGAAGTTAAACCTGTAGTTTTACAATGTGATGTACTGTAAAATTCCATAAAATGTATAGCTCTTCCTAATCCATCTGTGTGATTTGCACAGTTTTTCTGACAGTTAAACTTTCAGGCTTAAATTTTATTTAAGTTGCATAATGTAAAAAGTTGTGCAATCAGAGTTGGACAGAATAATTTGAGAAAATAGTCATGGCTGAATATTGAATACACTTTCCTAAATATATTCAGTAACATTTTACATTAAATACATCAAAAAGTAAAGAATACATTTAGAAGACACATACACAACTCATGGGAAAAACTCTGCTGTTGTCTTTTTTATTTATTTTAACATTGTTCCTTGTTGTTACTTGTTGACAGTTCTCACAGACAGACTCTTCTGTTAATGTGTACTGAAAATCGCTTATGTAAATTAAGTTACAACGTTCATTGTTATTTTGGCTCGTATCACCTGCCATTGTTTCTTCCATAATCCCACTGCCTACTCATGAACTAAGTAAACAATTTGCTATTCTAATAACACTTCCTGCACATTTGATCATGAAGTGGGTAGCTATCTGATTGACACTTAGAATTTGAATGTAAATAGCCATAAAAAACGTGTACAAATCAAGTACAACACCACTGCTCATTTTATCACTCATGGGTGTGTCCATTACTGAGGAGACCGTTTAGTCTGATCATTCCTCAAAAGAGTGCAGTAACGCTGGGATTAATAACTGATAACATTGATTTATCTGTCTACTCAGGCTTTAGGCATCACATTACAAATGTGATTTTCTCACAGCTAATGGTTCTGTAGCCTGCTGATTTAAGTGTGCAGCTAACTTTAACAGCTGTCTAAAAATTCCCATAAACACACTCCTAACCCTTGTGGAAAGCCTTCCCAGAAGAGTTGAAGCTGTTATAGCTGCAAAGGGTGGGCAGATATCATATTAAACTGGATAACTATGGATTATGAATGGGATCTCACTCAATTTCATAGGTGTGTGAAGGCAGACGAGTGTTGAGATTTCCCTGAAATTGCAATTTCAGATTAGATGCAAATAGAATAGATGGCTGTGGACAGCTTCACAGGACAGATCACGTTAGTGCAATACAGTGCAAGCTGTAAGTAATTGGACAGCAACATAATGTTTTGTAGTTTTGTCTCTGGACTCCAGTATACTGTCTATCTTCAGAGCCAGTCTTCTTTTTAAGACTCATTTGCTAAGTATCCATTATCGTTCCTGTTCATGCAGAGCGTTTTCATACAGAGCCACTGCAGCCCAATCGAGAAACCAACCACAGTCTGCCAATTTTTTCCACAGAGATCTTTAATGGGCCCCATTTGTCACTGTCAGACGAACAAGGTTGGACGCTGCCCTCTTTAATAGTGCAGGCATGGCTCTGTGCTCGTGTTTCACTGAGAGACTGTCCCACGAGAAGGGCTTTTTTTCACTGCTGCTAAACTGTAATTAAATCATTCCTCTCGTGGGATGGCTGTCCCCGACAGCAGCAAGGAGAGGGAGAGTAAGATAGAGAGATATCTATTCCATCAGAAATCCAGAATTGGGTGCTAGAACAGTTGCCTGTTGTACAAAAGCAGTATAGTTGGCCTTTACGCTTAAATCCTGGCTGTTCTTGCATGTCAGAATAGCTGTTTCCTCTAGAATGCTAGAAAAGCTGGCCTTTCCAGAGTGCTAGAAAAGTTGGCTGTCTAAAATGTGAGAAAAGCTGAATGTTAGGCCTGTCACAATCATGACATTTTGGCTGACCGTTAATTGCCACATGAATAGTTATAATTAAAAATGTAATTGTTTTTTTCATGGTTCATTGTATGAACCTATTGAAGTACAACCCTAAAGTAGCCAGATTGACTGATTAGCTATCTTGCTTTCTCATTGTCGATACAGTTGCTCCCAGCTGATGACAGATATAGCTCAAGCCCAAATAAACAAGCATTACTCACTGCTGCCATCTAAAAGTGTTATAGCACCAAACAGAACTTACAAATTTTGTTGTTTTTGTAACACCCATGAAGTGTATCTGTAAACCTGTTTTCTGTTTTCTTCTTACATGTTGCTTTCTTGCTTCAGGCAAATGCATAAAAGCAAACCCAAATCATGATCTGCCTGTTGCAACATTAGCATGTGACTGTGAAATATAACAACTGTAGAAAAACATTGCAGTCGCTTAAATAATTGCAATCAGCTTGAATAATTGAGATCAGATGATTGTTTGACAGATATACTGGCTGTTGTAGAACGCAGAAAAGCTGCTTCTAGAATGCCAGCTGGCTGCTCTAAAAGTAAGAAAGGCTGGCTGTTCTAAAATGCCAGAACCACTGGCTGTTCTAGAATGTTGTAAACATTGGCTGTTCTAAATTGTCAACAAAACTGGTTCTTATATATCAAAAACACTGGCTGTTCTAGAATGTCAGAAAGGCTGGCTGTTCTTAAATACCAGAAACACTGGCTGTTCAAGAATTTTAGAAGTGCTAGCTATTGCAGGCTGTCAGAAATACTAGCTGTTTTAAAATATCAGAAACACTGGCCGTTCTAAAATGTCAGAAGCACTGGCTGATTCAGACTGTCAGCAAAACTGGCAGTTCTAAAACGCACATAAAGCTGGCTGTTGTAGAATATGAGCGAAGTTGGTTTTCAGAAATCTGAAGTAATCTGTACCAAAGGATTGGGCTGCACAGCCTTCAGTAGTGCTGTGCTTTCATGGTTGGGTGGTGTGCATGTGTGAACGCACTGCAGTCGGTTTGTTTGTGGGTGTAAATGAATGAATATGGTTCTCTTTGTGTGCGAGTGAGCATGTCTGTGAGTTTAAGGAGTGGAAAGATGCATCATAACGCATCAGTCTGAAGGTGGTAATTCAGCTGCATTGATTTTGGAATATTAAAGGGAAGAACCGAACCATTACGATCCCTTGTAACCACAGCCAGTCACATGCTACAATCATGCACAATAGTCCAGAAAGTGAGATTTTTTTTTTTATTTTAAAGACCTAAGAAACCCCCTTCTGATGATGTGTCTTGAAGGTAGGAGGGGGGGAGGGGAGAGGGGGATTCCCATTGGTTATTTTAGGTATTTGTGTAATCCCTTGTTGTTATTGTAATGAGAGAACAGTGACGCCATGCTGTGCTACAGAATATTACATGAAAAACATTAATTAAATACCCCATTTAAAATTCATTATTATAATGTCCAGCACACTTAGTGTATTGATTTTTCTGTCTATAAACCACTACTTTGTTTTTCAGCAGTAGTTATTTTAGTTACATTTGTGTATCCTATGTAAAATTACTTTGAATCATAGCAAAATGGCCAAATCAAATCAAACCACGGTGAGTTTTCATAATGCGTTGAATTGTTTTCTGAAGAACTGTAATCAAATTGAATTGTTGCGAGGTCAGAGATTTACACCCCTGGTGTGTGGGGATTTTCTCAGGCTGCAGGTGGAATGGGATTAGGTGGTGATTCTTGCATGTCACACAGCTCTTTCCTGACCTGGAATAATCTGGTGGCCTTCCTGTGTGTTTGTTTAATCTCACTTCTAATGGACATTTCTGCTGGCATCCTTTGCCCTTACGTCTCGCTCTGCCTCCTCCTGCTGTGGCCTCGTCATGTTCAGTTTGGTTTCCTTGCTGATGAAGTGGACATATGTGTAAAAGCCTGCTCTATGTGGCCTGATGGAAGGTGGTGGTTTGGTTCGTGCTGGGCGCTTGGTAAAGGACGGTGTCGGTGATCAAAGGCTCTGATCACAGGTAAGTAGAGGTTTGTGAGTTTTGTACATCAGTGGTTCCCAATTCTGGTCATAAAGTAAGCTTTTCCTGCAAATCTTAGTTTCTTCCTTGCTCTAGCACACCACTTCAACTCAGGAGAGACTTCTGAATTAGTTGTTTTATTGAGTCAGGGGTTTATTATGGCAGGAAAACGCAGGACAAAAAAATTAGGGACATGGGTACTTTAGGTTTGCATTAATAAGCTGTAACCCTTACTTCCTCTAGTAATCTGTGCTAAAAGAATGCAAACTCAAAAGATCTCTTTGAAGGCAATTTAATTATTATAATTATATAGTTTAGTATTTGTGTGAAGTGTATTAATATGGAGTTCACATTTTTGCGTTGATTATGTTGGCTTTCTCAGTACATCAGAAAAATGCAATTTGTAGCTATGCAGCAGCTTAGTTTTGTAGGTCATGAATAAGCTTCAACCTGGTCCAGTATACTTTTCAAAGTTGTAATGAGAGGATTACAATGTAGCCTTAGAAAACTTGTTTACAACTGCTGAACATGCCTGCACTAACGTAGCTTACTTGGATTTTGCGGTAAGCTGTTAGCGAAAATAGATAAATGATGTTGGTGGTTTGCAAAATTACAACGGTGTCAATTCTATATTCCACATTTATCTAATAAACTATCAAGTATAGTGCTGTCCTGGTAGTGGTTAGCATGCTGCAGTGGTAGCTTAGCATACTACAGATACACACACCACAATGCAAGTTGATTTCAGTTCACTGAAGCCTCATTGGTGCAAATTTAGAGAATCAGAACTCTGAGCAGTTTGTATGTGTATCTGTTAGCTTTAAATATTTATTCTTCAGTATTTTTGTTAGCACCAAGACAGGTTACCCAAGAGGGTTCATTCTGGCTTACTGATGATGCTCTGAGTTTAGAGGACATAGACACAACCAGTGATGGGTGTCGGAGTGACAGAAATGCAGAATCTTTCTGATTATTACAGTGAGAGCTCTGTAACATAGATAAAGCATTCAGGGTAGTGGAGCAAAGCAGGATTTAGAGACAGGGAGGCGTGTTTATGCCAATTTCGCTTGTTTCATAAGCTTAACAACAGTGCATGATAACATATACCAATTTATAAATGATTTATTATTTAACAGTACCAGTACCAGTGGGGCACTTGTGTTTGAGTTATTATCTGGGGTGCTCAGGCATTCAAATATATAATAGAGGATAGAGTTATCTTATATGAATTTCCAGTTTAGCATCACTCACAAAGAAATCTGGGCCTGGATTTACAAAAGTGTCTTAAGAAAGAAGATCTTCTCAAATGTGTGTGGTGTTTTTTTGTTGTTGTTTGTTTTGTTTTGGTTTTTTTTGCTTGAAAGAAATTATGAAAAATTGCTATTCTTCAAATGACTTCTTAAGAATTCTAGCAAGTGGTATTCTTGAAAACATTATGTTCCTAAATATGTTCTTAATCTTATGACAGACTCACACTTGTCTCAAGCTGTGAGAGTTGACGAGGTGAGCATCTAATTTGATCAAACTCAGATGCCGCCTTTGCTGCTCCTCATTCCCGTCTTTCCCTTTCCGTTGTCACCTGATAATTATCAGATTTTCCAAGGAGGATTTTTTTTCCCCTGTTGGCTGTTTCTTTCCCCATCACCTCTACATCTTATTTGCTAAAAAAAACTTGAGCAAATCAAATAACAAATAAGTTAGTACAAATTAAAAATGGATATTTTTGGTCAACTGCAACACAGCCTTCTTAAGAAAGCACATGAGAAAATCTTAAGAAAATGATTAAGATTGTCTATAGAGAATATCTGAGAACTTCCTAAGGTGTTTTTGAGATATGCATTTAAGAATATTCTTACAAACTCCTTAGTAGTGGTTTTAAGAACCTTTTTTTTCTTGAAAAAAGCTTTCATGAATCTGGCCCCTGTTCTTTAAGC
Source organism: Pygocentrus nattereri (assembly GCF_015220715.1). Lineage (NCBI taxonomy): Eukaryota > Metazoa > Chordata > Actinopteri > Characiformes > Serrasalmidae > Pygocentrus > Pygocentrus nattereri. The sequence goes on along the minus strand of NC_051228.1, from coordinate 30,104,481 downwards.
TTCACTTACATCAAGCATTACTTGGATTCTTATTACTTGCTTCAGTTATTCTGAGTTAACAAGATATAGTAATCTAAACGTTCTAATACAGTAGTGTAGGATTTCACCAGTAGCAGCATAACATGGTGAAACATGAGTGAGTGTGTAGAATAAGTAGGATAAAATGCTACCTTGAATTTGACAAATTGGGTAGCTGAAACAGGGATTAGTGTTGCATAATGTATTGACAGTTCAGTGTTTGGTCAATTCTACGATGTGGTAAATTCAGTTCTCATTCAGTCAGTTTGATGATTTTTAAGTGATCTTGGTTGTGCTGAGTATGGTAATGTGACTCTGGTGGTAAGTAGCATATCTAAAAGCATCATTCTTAAGAATGTTATAAACATTTAGCTTTTAGACGTAATAATTGTTTTGATTGTGGTTCATATCTTCACTATTGTGAACAATTCTGTTTCATAAGTTTCTCCAGACTGAAGCATTTCAAATAAATCTGACTGCTTTCCATGATTTAGGTACCTTGTCCACTGGATCTCACTCCACAGTGCTCTGTAGCATCTGTCAGAAGGGTTTGTAGCCAGTTTTGCCAGGGGGTGAATGCTGACCTGCAGATATGAACATTTCCCTTACAAAGCCTTTTCCTCGAGAACTCTAACGCATGTAAACCACTGACCCGTTCTAGCGCTGCCATTAATTCCGTTACTGTTTATGCTGAATTCATGTTGGGAAATGTTGCCATCTTGTGGAATATAAGGAGAATGCCCTCATAGTTGTAATTTTATAGCCCCTTCATCTTAGAAATAATATTTTGAATGAGTGTTGAATTTGGTACATGATTAATTTTGATTTGGTAGTGTTTTTTTGGCACTTCTACATAGTTGATACAGTGTCCTCCATAAATGTTGGCACCTCTGGTAAGCATGAGGAAAACTGCTGTAAAAATAGCAATTAAATGGATAACAATGTCTTCCTCTTTGATGTGCAACAAAATGTTGTTGAGGTACACAAGTCAGGAATTAGCAACAAGAAAATAGCTAAACTGTTGAGAATGCCCATTTTCACTTTCAGGGTAATAATTAAGAAGCATCTGGAGATGTTATGAATCCAGCAGGACATAGATCCAAAGCACATCAAATCAATGCAAAAATGTTTGATCATAGAATCAAGGTTTTGCCATGGCCATGCCTGTGCACTGACCTTAACCTCATAGAAGACATGTGGGATGAGCTGAAGGAGAATTCACAACCTTGAACCTTGGAGAGATTCTGTATGGAAGAATGGCCTCTCCCTTTCCCAAAGTTTTTCAGTCCTGTTAAACCTTATAGGAGTTATTGTCTTTGCAAAGGGAGGCTGAACAAAGTATTAAATTAAGTGCCATCAATTGTGTTACACATAGATTTGAGAATGGTATTTATGTCATGATAATAATAGTTTTGTCTTTAAGCAGTAAAGAATGTTTTTTTTTTTTGTTTACAGTTTTTTTTTTTTTTTTTTTACTAGGGGTGCCAATATTTGTGGAATGCACTGTAGTTGCAATTATTGTCTTCATGTGCTACTTCATATTGTCTTCATATGTTCCTGTGTGGTGTGTTTATATAGGAGATTACTGTTTCTCAGGATATCTAGCACATGTGTAGATAAAGGAGGACATTCAATTGTGCTCATGTAGTCAGTAAAGTTCAGCATGTGCCATGTAGCAGCAAATAATGATTTCTGTGTATCAGAGTGTTTATAGTCTGTAGACTACCAACTTCTGTTCCTATTAACAAATCTCAGTTCAGACTGATGTTTTTGAAAATGCTTCAGTGTATTACAGTCTTTGCTTCATAACAGGCATAAAAAAACTCTAGTAGTATGCTGATGTCTTTGCAGCTAGCTACACTATATTGCCAAAAGTATTCACTCACCCATCCAAATCATTGAATTCAGGAGTTCCAATCACTTCCATGGCCACAGGTGTATAAATCCAAGCACCAAGGCCTGTAGACTGCTTCTACAGACATTTGTGAAAGAATGGGTCGCTCTCAGGAGCTCAGTGAATTCCAGCGTGGTACCGTGATAGGATGCCACCTGTGCAGCAAGTCCAGTCGTGACATTTCTTCGCTACTAAATATACCACAATCAACTAACTAGGGGTGGGAATCTCTTGGCACCTCATGATTTGATTTGATTTGATTACAATTCAGAGGGCTGCGATGCGATTATAAAACAGTCATCAATGCATCTTGATGTATCTTTTTTTTCTATACAAGATCTCTTTTTCTCACTGTGTGACAACTTGGTACTTTTAAAGCAAAGTATTTGCAATGATCTATAATGAATTTACATCCAATATGTTTTATTAATAAATCAAATGGAAGTGTCGGTGAAACAGGATCCAGTGGTAATGGATGTCCACGCAGCACATTACAGGCGTCGTGCCCATTTTCTTTAGTGATTTTACAACTTCGGATTTGGTCGTGTTGTAGAGAGTCAGGGATCACTTTACCAGTAAAATATCTGCAAGATGGGACATTTGCAACATAGCATGAAAGCCCCGTTTCTCAACGAACTGATGTGCAGACTGCAGGTCACTTAGCAGCGCAGTCTCTCCTGGCTAGTAGTGAACGAATAGGCAGAGAGAGAGAGATTTAGCTCAGACAAACATTTGGCTTATTGGCATTTATAAGCAGCACAGTTGGTTTCCTGTCAAACACTAAAAAGTTGTGAAGATGAAGTTGCTTCTCTTTCGAAATTTCCCGATCCACCTTAAATGGAGGTGCATTTACATTCGGTGCCTTATTCAGAATTTAAGGTGGAACGTAAAAGTTCAAAGCTGGAGATGAAGAAGCGACTTCAGCCTCGTAAAACAGTCAAACAATGAGACATTTTACAATAAGCTGCTCTACTTCTGAGGAAAAGTTTTCTGGCAGAGATGGGAAGAAAGCAGCTATAGCTGAGCTAAAGCTTAAAGCAGAGCAAAGTAAGTCTGTGTTTTTGTTCTTAATTTTTAGTGTAAACTAGTACATTAGCACACACTGACATACTAGGCATTAAATGTTGTGGCTCCCAAGATGGTCTGATTTTTGTTGAAAGGACAAAATGGCTCCTCTTAACATTTGAGTTGTGACTCCTGACCTAACCTGGCTTTTAATGCAGAGGGAGCTGGTCGGATTTCTCGCTCATCAAGTGGTGTTTTTGTTATGTGTCGCCACAGACTGTCCGGGCACTGCACTTTACGTCAACATTACGTTATAAATTAAAGTTTAGAAAATACATTTTTGACATTTGTGAATCGATTCACAATCATTCACATCCACATTTTTTCCCCCACACCCCTACAACTGTGAGTGGTGTTATAACAAAGTGGAAGTGATTGGGAACGACAGCAACTCAGCCACAAAGTGGTCGACAACTTTCTGCAGAGTCGATCGCTACAGACCTCCAAACTTCATGTGGCCTTCAGATTAGCTCAAGAACAGTGTAGAGAGCTTCATGGAATGGGTTTCCATGGCTAAGCAGCTGCCTTACATCACCAAGTGCAATGCAAAGCGTAGAATGCAGTGGTGTAAAGCAGCACCACTGGACTCCAGAGCAGTGGAGACGTGTTCTCTGGAGTGACGAATCACGCTTCTCTATCTGGCAATTCGGGGACAGCCCCCTCCTGTTCCAACATGACTGCACACCAGTGCACAAAGCAAGGTCCATAAAGACATGGATGAGCGAGTTTGTTGTGGAAGAGCTTGACTGGCCTGCACAGAGTCCTGACCTCAACCCGATAGAACACCTTTGGGATGAATTAGAGCGGAGACTGTGAGTCAGGCCCTCTCGTCCAACATCAGTGTCTGACCTCACAAATGCGTTAATGGAAAAATGGTCAAACATTCCCATAAACATATTCCTAACCCTTGTGGAAAGCCTCCTTCCCAGAAGAGTTGAAGCTGTTACAGCTGCAAAGGGTGGGCCGATATCACATTAAACCTTATGGATTAAGAATGGGATGTCACTCAAGTTCATATGTGTGAAGGCAGACAAGCGAATACTTACTAGTGTAGCTAGAATTTCCTGTTCCACCTTAAATGGTGAGGCAGTTCTGAGATCTGAGGCACTGGAATGTAAATCCTGTACTATTTAAGGTAGAACAGAAAATTTTGAACAAGAAGCTTCATATCACTGAAGAGTTAGGGGTGGACAATAATAAATAATTGTTGCATTCACCCTCTTTAAAGGCATATGATTCTCTAAATTTAACAGAAGGCCATCAGAGAAGTTGCTGAACTTTACCATCCTCTGCTATCACTGCAGACTGGTAGGGCCACCTACAGAGCACCGATAGTTACCTGTTAATTGTGTTCTTTTTTTATTTGAGGGTTGTCCTATTTTGTAGTTGAAGATTTCAACCACTACCCTTTGTAACTCAGTTCCAAGGGGCAAGGTGACACTCAAAAACAAGGTGTAGAGGTAAAAATAAGAAATGGCCTTCGGTCATGCTTTCAGGTTTTGTAAGAAATCTGCAGCAATCTTTTCCATTCCTTTAAAGCTCAGTCCTAGAAATTACATTTACATTATTTGGCAAACACTCGTATCCAGAGCGACTTACAATTTGATCACTTTTACACAGGTAGGCGAAGGTAGTGTTAGGAGTCTTGCCCGGGGACTCGTGGTATAGTGTTTGCCCAGGTGTGGATTGAACCCCAGCCTACATTGGGGAAGGCAGAGATGTTACCCACTACAGTATATAAACCAGTAAAGAAGTTTGTTGCATTTTCTGCTTGTCACAGTCCACGTAATCCCAACACACAATGATACTAAGGCCAGGGCTCATGAGTAGTCAGTGCATAATTTTGAGAATTTCAGCATCTTCTTTGATTTGCAAATGTTCTTCTTTTTTTCATTTTCACAGTAAGAGCTTCTTGACAGATACATATCCTCGATTTTTTTTTTTTCTCAATTTTTACTACCAAAAATGAAAGCTCTGAGTACTGTTTATCTGATGGTGAAAGGCTTGGTGGTCTGCCAGGTCTTGCACAGTTGTTAGGAGTCCTCTTTTTTTTGTTTATCTTTGAGCTGTAGTTTTGGAAACGCTTTAATTTTTCACTTATTTTTCTTTCACTTTCTCCTTTATTATGCATGTCTATTTTTTTTAATCTAATCTCCTCAGAAATATTTCCTAATAATAAATAACTTTTACTTAATGGCTTTCACTGGAAGTAAAATAAATACATGATGGTCTCTGACCTTTGCTCACACAGCTCTATTTTCATCCAAGCTGTTGTTACTTTAGATGGCAGTTGTAGGGCTAACGGGTGTTTCTATCTTTGAATCAGTAAGTGGTCTTGGTTTTACAAGTGCAATACTAGTTTTGGTGCTTGAAGGAACAAAGCAGTTTCACTGGCTCATAGCACACATTGCTGTAGTACCACCAATGCACCAGCAGAGGGCATACTGGTGTTCTGCAAAGGAAAATAGGCCGGGACAATTATGAGAACCAATTTGGAAAGAAATTTCTAGGAAATTAGGAAATTTTTTCTTTTCCCACATTTTTATATCCAAATGATATCTCCCTCCCTACACTGTATAAGCCCACATGTGTGTGTGTGTGTGTGTGTATGTATGTGTGTATGTGTATATATATATATATATATATATATATATATATATATATATATATATATATATATATATATATATATATATATATATATATATATATATATATATATAGAGGCTTATACATTGTAGGGTGGGAGATATATGTGTATATGGAGTTAATATGGAGTGAATTCAGGCAGATGTTCCATCATCTCATTAAGATTATTGTTCTATGTTCAGTTTTTTTCAGTATTAGTCCCATAGCGGGGATATCCACTGTTACAGCACGGACTACTAAAACAAAAATAGTAAAGCACAATATAAACATTATAAATAGAAATGCAAAACAACTTTACACTATAAGAATATTTTAGACTGACTATTGCACATGGAGCATTGCACATGATGTATTGATTATATTCTACATGGATATGGTGATGAATTAACAATATAAGCATTATAAATAGAAAAGCAAAAAATATTGGCACTATAAGGACATTTTACACAAATTGCACATGGGATATTGCACTTGCAGTATTGTAGATGAAGTATTGAATATATTGCACATGGATGTAGGTGTATAATGGTGGGCGAGGGCGGTTCTAAAGGGAGCAGTGGTGGTTGTACAGTGTAACAGCAGGAAGGACCTGTGGTAATACTCCTAATGAAAAGCCATTTGAATAATGCCAATGCGTTCTGCTGTCCTTCTGCTTTGTGATTCAGTGTCTTTGGCTGTGTTGAATGACAACTGCTACAACAGGGCCTAGTGCATGTACCTGCCACAGAGCTTTAAGATAAGTCGCAGGAGAGTTGCCGTCTGGACTGGTCTCCATGGTAACACAGGCGCTGGGCTGACAAGAACCTGGTGTCATAGTGAGCGGACCAGCACTCTGAAGCTCCGACATGTCCTATTTAAAGAAAATAAACGAGTGAGTGGCTGCAGCTTAATTCTGCCTCTTCTATCTCTTTTCACGCAGCTCTAAGTTTAGAACAGCTGGAAGCTACTGCAGCCTGGGTGATTAGTGGATGTGATCTGCAAAACGGCCAGCATGTGGGCTGATGTTTTGAGTAGCCATGTCACTTTCTTTCATTATGTTTTGTTTTTAAGCCTTTGAATATCGATGGCAGAGCTGTTTAGAAGTTTCCCAAGTTCCCTTCTAAACGGCCCAGCCATGAATAAAAACAGGTTTGAAAAAAAAGATATAATGCAATTTTCTTTTGAAAGGCAGCTTCTATTGCGTGAAAAAGGTGCAGGGTGCATCCCCTGTGGATCCAGGCCTATCCTGGTGCAGCACGTCTCAAGCAAAATGAGGTTAAATGCTTTGCTTAGGGGCACAACAGCAATGATCAGGGGAAGACAGCATCCCTTGATCCATTGCCACAGTTTTATATTGAGCCAGCAGCCTTCCAGTTGCTGCTATGGAGCCTTGAGAGAAGGTTTGCTGCTGCTAATACGAAACCTTCTGGATATCACTATGGTGGTTCTCACTTTAACTCATAATTCATGTTTTGCTACACAACATTTGCTCAATTTTGGACTGATAGGGGAACAACCGTGGAATGACCATAGGATTTATTGCTGATAATTCAAGTAACGCTACAAATGACCGACACTCTATATAATGTGCTATGTCTCTAACAGGGATTGATGGTGAATGCATGTTTTTTTTTTTAATAAGGGTAGTTTGATTCTGAGTCAGAACTAGTCCAGCACTAAATGATGATGCTAAATTATTGTGTTTTTTTTTTTGTTCTGGCAGAACACTGTCTGGCAGTTAGATATGAATTCTGTCATAAATCTAAAAGCTCATCTCATAGCTCCAGCCTGCTAAGTGGAGTTTAAACAGGAAAGCCATCACAGACGCTCTGTCAGAAGCGAGAGGAGTAGAGCACTTTTCCTGTCACTTTTGAACCGTCTCAATGGAAGAGTGGCAGTAATTTAGCTCTCACTTTTCAAGTGAGCACATCTTCGGTTTAGAAATGAACATGTGGGCTTTTGATAGTGATTATTCATTGAATACGTTTGTGTGCCCTGTGTCCGTTCCCTCTGTCTTGTAGAACTTAAATTTGTATTTGCTTATTAATTAGGATACTGTTGTCTTGTGTACATGTGAAAAATAGAGCAACATGAATACCTTTCCAATGTCTTCATAAGACATGTCACAATTGCAAAATATTTGCCAGTAAACAAAGTAAAAAACAACAACAAAAAGTGCATTTTCATCTGAGGTAAAAACACACAGACACACACATTTTGTAAGCCATTTATCCTTCTGGGTTGTGCGGGGAGCTAGATCCTATGCCAACAGTCATTGGGCAGAAAATAGGCAGGTAACATCATGGACAGGTTGCCAGTCCATCGCAGGGCAGAGGTAAAAACATAAAATAAAGAAGATAGCATGTTTATTTAGACATAAATCTAACAAAAACAGTAAAAAATACTAATTTTAACTGGTCCTAGAACACCATCAGAAGGCAGAGGTGATTAACAATTGTTTATTTGAGCTCAAGCTATGTCTGTCCTCTGTTGGGAGCAGCTGTCACCAGTTAGGCAACAATGTAGCTAATTAGCCCATTCAGACAATTTAGGCTTGTACTTTAGTACTAGAGCACAATGAGCTAAAAGGAAAGGCAATTAAATTGGATATAATCACAGAGTTTATGTGGAAAGTAACTGTCAGCTAAAACTCAATGATCATGACAGACCTAGTCTTCATGTTCTTCCCCATTATTTCTACCCTATCGATTGTATCTTCGGCAGAGTTTGTAAATCATACAATATGGAGTAATAAAATTACTAAAATTAGAGAGAAGTTCCATGCTTGAAACCTCTCCTCTTTCCAATCTCTCACCCTGTAAATTCCTATCACCTTTTGTTTTCCATGAAATTTTTACAATCCTCCTCATCTTTACACCTCCTCATCTTCTCCCTGTTTGTCAGTTCTGTCTGTCAGTCCTACCAACGTCCAAAAGGTCTGGCCTGCAAGCTTCCAAGTACAAGCTTCCTAAAAATCCAGCACAAGTTCTCAAACCCTCTTCAAACACAGTCTCTCCTTAAACTACCACAAAGAGTTGGAGGCACAGTGTGAACTCTCAAAACAATATCTGATACTGTATGTATGATACAGTATAGCAAATGCTATTTAGTGAATAGTGAATGAGACATTCCTGACAGTGATCGTGAGTTGTCTAGAAATTTTCTTGTCAGTGGAAAGCTAACCTAGCAACTGTGGCCTACTGTGATGCTTCTTTTACCACCCATGAAAATGAGTTATGTGACATGGCAGACTGGAAGTCTTAAACAGAAGGATAAGGAGCATATTAAACTACTCCCAGACTGTTGTCAGTCAGATCTAATCTGTGAATTCAGCTTTTTATCATCTTTTATTTTGGTTCAAACCTTTCTTGGTCTTTCTCCAAGGTTTTTTATCACACAAGCATTTTTAATATATTCCAAAATTTTCCTAGGAACTATGGCACTTAGTCATTTTTGCTGCTGGTTATCATGTTGCTGACAGATGTACAAGTTAGATATCCATAATAGCTGTTTATGTTCTGTGCAGGCCAAGATTATTACAGGTTTGGGGGAAGTGTGAGATCAGAGATGGAGTGGTTTTATGAATGTGTTTGTGCTGGAGGTTGTTTGTGATGGTGTGTATGTGTGTAACTTGGTGGGCAGCAAAGGAAGCTGGAATAATCTCTCCCTGGAGAAGAGCTGAGATTAGTGCCACAAGCCCACTCCACCCACCTATTACATAAGAGCAGAGCAACTACTGAACTTCAGCCTCCGTGTAAGAGCGAGACAGAGTAAGTAAGATCATGCTTAGGCTGATGTGTTGATTTGAATGTAAATCTTTCCAGTTCTACATTGTGGTTGCCTTGGCAACACTGTGAATAATTTCTCTTTCAGTGTCCCATGCATTCTTTATCTTGGCAAAATCCGTGGCCCCAAATCCACTCACACTTGAAACTGATATGTAATTTGAAGGAATAAATGCCTCCTCAAGAGCAGTTCAGTTACAGTGACCTCTCGGGCAAACCACGAAAGTGAGCAGCAGAAATGTTTAAGTGTCCTTAAGGCAGTTTTAATGTGCCTACGCACAAGCAGCTTCTGTATTCACTGCAGTTAGATACACTAAGCTTATGTTTTAAGCCTCTGTATTTATACCAATTTGGCTCAATATAGTGGAAGCCCAGATGGCTGTGACCTTGCGGGCCAACGCCAGCTCTGACTCCGTTAACACTTTATTGTCCTGCCTCACTAAAGGAAAATTAATGATTTTTTTGGCTAGCTGTAGTACTGGGTTGAGAAAATGAATATCGAAAACAGCACAGAGGTCACAAGCAGTAGCCCACCATTCATATAAGTGAGATTTAGCTTGATTGTGGGTTATCTTTTGGCAGAACATCTTTTTCTCTATTCTTATGTCTCTATTCTGGTCATATGATGCACATTGAAGTTGCTCATTTAGAAAAACAGTGATTTCATTTAGATAAACTAATTCTGAGAGGTCAGAAAAGGAGCATTTTAGTTTTAGCATTAATTAGTTTAATTTTTGTCTGCATGATCACACTTTTGGTCAGAGTGCTTTTACATTTGGAAAACAGGCTTTATTAACCAGTAGTAGTAATTATCAGCAGTAACAGCTTAGAAAATCATATTGACAGTAATAGCACATGAAAATCTGTGTACTAGAATAGTAAGCAGTTCAATTTAAAGGAATAGTTTGGCGAGAGCTAAAATTTTGTATGATTTTCCACTTCTGCTTTTTCAGTTTAGAACTGGAGCTGCAAGGCTAAAGTTGCTAACAGTCAGTGGAATTCAATAGGCACTTTGTTTCCGGTCTTAATTCAGGTTGTGCAGACAAGTCGAATTGGTTTAAAGCACCATGTAACTCACTATGAACTATAAAACAAAAAAAAAAACTACATAAAAGGAACAGCCATTTAGGATAACCAGAATCACTTCTTTCCTGAATAAAATTCAGTATCATTACATGCAAGATTCATAACACAGATGCGCTATAGGGTAATGTAGATGTGAGTTCACTCAGATCAGTACAGTTTCTGAATACAAATTTAAGAACTAAATTTTCTGCCCTAAACATGTATGTTTGAACCTGAATATACACATGAAGAGATGTGTCAGTTGGATATTGGTCCCATCACTGCCTGGACTTCTTTTCTACATATGGCATGACCGTGAATGCACATAATAAAGACATAGAAAAAGTGAACAATGCTTACCTCTGATTCACTTCTTTGAGATGCCATTGGTAAAAAAAAATCTTTATACATCTGTAGGTTTAAGAATATCTCTCTGGAGACACAGAGATTTTACACAGAATATGTTTCTTGCTGGTTTGTGGCCAGAAGCCACAGTGTTCATGTGTCTGCATCGGTAGGAAATCAGTGGCAATGTACCAAGCTACCCGTAAATTTCTTTGCTCTGTTTTTGCAAAATGGAATGCAACGCTTTACTACTTTAGGTTTATTATTATTCGATATGCAGCTTCTAACTCTATTACAATCAACAAACCTTAGCTATTATGTCCTGCCTCATGCCCCTGTGTTCCAGCCTCGCAGAGTTTAAAGACAGAATAGGAATGTAGTTCAGTATTTTCAGTATAGTATTTTAGCTTGCATGTCTGAAAAGGTCTAACTGTGCCATTGTATTATTTTTAAGGAGTTTTCATTGTTTATCAATGTAATTTGAAGCAAGTCTGTTGAAATTTGGGCATGTATCTGTGGAAAGTATTTTGGTGACTATTTACTCCTAGTTTTTTAGCACCGTTAGGCTAGTAGATCCAGTTCTAAACTGAAGAAACCAAATGTGGACACTGAGCATGCCTTGACTAATTACTGCAATCGGAGTAAGTGGTAAATCATGTAAATTCGATTTTTTTGCTAAGCCATACCTTAAGGTAATATTCTATTTTCTATTCTCTAAAGGCAAATTACTGTCATAAGGTAGAAGACCCAATAATTTACTAAGAGCAAAGAAGGCTAACCATGATCTCCTGTGGCTAGCTAGCTATTTAGTCTTTTTCATTATACAATTAGCAAATCAATGAACCGATGCCTAAATAAACAGGTTCCAGAATAGCTCTGACTTTCTATGAGAACTATTGTCAGCAGTCATTGCTGAATGTATTGTTGATGAGGATGCATTTTCCAGGGTGGAAAGAGCCCACACCTGATATGCTAGCCTGCTGGATGCATTTGATATGATGTGAGTCACTCAAGTCTGCAGAGAAATATACACAAGGATAGTCCACACACGCACGCGCACACCTCACACAGCAGGGGTAAGACTACCGTTCAGTAGCGCAGTCCAAACCCATTACCCGCACGACTGTGTCGAACACAATGCGGCAGTAAGAACACTGCAGAATTAATCCCCACACGCAGATGGCCTCTAATGCACTGCACTCACTGTTTACAATACGCCATGTGTGGGAGTTTAGATGCATGCAATGCAACCATATGTATTCCTAGACATCACAGAGGCATGTTGCCCTTCAGTGGCAGGGCCAAAACAGTAGTGAATTATGGACATGCAGGTCTGCCTTCTTCTTTCTCCTTTTTTTTGTTCTCTGTAAATATAGCAATTAAAAAAAAATGGTGCAAACTATAAAGCAATGCCTTTAAGGGAATATTAAGGATATACCAGAATATGCATAGCATCTGCAAAATAAATATTCAGTTACAAACTGTATTTAATTTTGTATGGTTATAAAGAATAGTTATAAAATGGACAGTTCCAGTTCTAAAATCTGATTGGCTGAGCCACATTTGAGCCATAGTTAAATACAGTACATACACCAGCTGAATTCTGCTTTAATGAGCCAAGTTATTAAAAACACTTGAAATGTTCATGGAATAATCTACAATAAAACTACATGGAATAATCTTTGATCATTATCAAAGTTGCTTGTAATTGTAATGTGGGTATTTATTACGATAAGGGGTTAAATTGGGATTTTAGAGGTGGGGAAGCCTTATTTTATCAAATGTGTCAACAATCTGGGAACAAAATGGTTTATGTAAGCGTTCTTAGCTGTGATATGAAAATGTAATAGAGCCTGTCTGTTTCTGTCTTAATGGCTTCAGCTTATTGCTTGGCTGAATTTAATATTTCTGATATGAAAATGGTATTTTTTGACAAAGATGAAGCCTTTAAATTAGCAAAACACACTAAATGATGCCACCCATCTGATAAGAACCTTCCGGTCTATTTTAACTGTATGCTTGGAGCAGTTGACTCTTGTTTTTTGGGGACTAGTGGTCTAGAACAGGGGTTTTTGATCTTAGTCCTGGTGACCTTATATAACACAATAAATAATGGCAAATAATCTAGGCTACTTAAAGGTTGAGCATAATTAACAAATGTATTAAGTGAGTTAACACTTGGAATGGTTAAATAGATTTCATGAAAATTGTACTGGTAACCTTTCAGCTACATTTCGATCAAATTACAGTAGAGCTTATTTTCAGATCATACAAACCAGAGATATGAGGCTCCAGGCCAGTTTAACCCCTGATTACAGTTATTATCAATAATAAAGTGAATTATTTTTCAGATATTGATGTATTTTATTATATTGTGTTGCTGTTTTATAAAAGTGATATACAGTGAATTATGACTTTACCACAATGTAGGCGTTTTTAGACATCCTTTTTTGTATTGATGCCAACAAAATTCCTTAACTAGGGTAAAATCACTATAGCACACAGCCTTGTAGCTAATTACTTTATTGTTTAATTTCTAAGCTTTGAAGAGCTTAAAAATGTATATATGAATTTATTATTATTATTATTATTATTATTATTATTATTATTATTATTATTAGAAGTATACTAGTGTATACTAGTTTAGAAGTAAACTGTGTATATTGTATGCATTTTAAAAGCGCTTCAGCCTAATTTAAGTCCTGATCATGGTTATTATTAAGAATAAAGTGATTATTTATTCAATATTTGTGCATTCACAGCACCAACCCCTAGTGTGAGAATAACCTTGATGAGTGCTTATTGCACGCTAATAGCCTTTTGTAACATGGTGAGGAGTTTGGCATTCATGCTAGCCTACATCCTGTTGTCTCGACTTTGCCTGCAGAATAATCCTCTCACTGTGCCCACCTCTGTGATGCTGACCCTGAGTAAACTCTGGCTGTTCCACTAACACAGGAGATTACCACGCTAACCAGACCATACGCATATCACAGCGCCGGCGTTTCAGCCTCAACCCCTTAAAATGAAGGCTTTTACTCTTACTGTTATTATTATTATTTTTTTTATAATTGACATTTTAGTTGGACAAAAAATTAGGTTCAGATACACAGTTATGTTTGGACATACATGCTCATAGCTACCAATGAGCATGATAGAATAAAGAGGAAAATGCGGTTTAGGATAATGCCTCCATGTAGGATATTTCTTTAGGTATTAAGATAATATTATGAAGGCAACAGTTTTATAATGAGGCACAGATTTTGTATCACAGTTTAACAGAACAGGGCAGGAGCAAAGGCTTGGTGAACCCTCAGTATTTTTTCAAGTTCATGATGTATCCCCTTCCAGAAAAGAAATGATCACATAACCAAAAACATTGCAGACTAAAAAAATTGCTTAAATTTATTAATAAAAAGAATAATGTCATGAAGTGATGTCAACTGTAATCTAGGCTGTATGCCTTACCAAATTATTTTCTAATCATCATCACTTATGTTCATTCCCAGATCTTGCTCACATATACCCTTCAGATAAGGCAGAGTTGATGTACATTTACCAGACAAGTTATACAGTGCTGTGAAAAAGTATTTTCCCTTTCTGAATTTCTTCTGTTTTTGCATTTTTGTCACACTTGAATGTTTCAGATCATAATAGTACTTTCAATATTACCTGAGTAACCCAAGTAAACATAACATATATACAATATATATTTTTTTTAATTATAATTTCATTTATTGATGGAAAATGCTGTTCAGCCCAACCTGGCCCTGTGTAAAAAAAAAAAAAAAAAAAAAAAAAAAAAAAGAAACACCCCCTTAGCTACAAATCAACCAGTTAACCAAAATCAATTGATTTGTAGTGTTTAATTTCACTAGCCACCCAGGCCTGATCAGTGCCAGACCTATTAAATCTAAACGTCACTAAATAGAACCTGTCTGGCAATGTGAAGTAGGCTAGAAGGTCTCAAAAAGCTGCAAATGATGCCACGTTCTATAGAGATTCAAATATAAATATGCAACAAAGTGAAATCTCCTAGTCTGGAAAGTGTTACAAAGCCATTGCTAATGCACTGGGACTCCAGCGAACCCCAGCTGAGAGCTTTATCCACAGATAGAAAAAACAGTGGTGAACCTTTCCAGGGGTGGCTGGCCTGCCAAAATTTCATCAAGAGCACATCAATGACTCATTCAGGAAGTCACAAAAATCTAAAGAACTGAGTAACTGAGTAACTACACTGAGTAAAAATGGCATCCATGGGAGAGCTGCAAGGGGCAAACCACTGCTGACCAAAAAGTACACAAAGGCTCGTTTCACGTTTGCCAGACAGATCTAGATGACCTCTAGATCTAGATCTAGACGACCTCTAAGACTTTAAAGATAATATTCTTGGACTGACGAGTCAAATATGGAACTTTTTGGAGGGCATGAGTCTCCTTACATTTAGCAAAAAGTTAACAGCAAAAATAGAAGAAATTGGTTTCTTGCTTTTTCACGACACTGTATATTTGTGACACAAGTCCTTTCAAGCCATGACGCCCATCTAGAAATCTCCATCCATCCATCCATCCATTATCTGAGCCGCTTCTCCGTCAGGGTTGCGGGGGGTGCTGGAGCCTATCCCAGCAGTCTTCGGGCGGAAGGCAGGATACACCCTGGACAGGTCGCCAGTCCATCGCAGGGCTCTAGAAATCTCAGTTAACTCTATTCTATATCTTGCAAGAATTCAAAAGAGATTGAAAGAATTCAGATTTTAAAAACCCAAACTGCCCTTAGATCTGTGAAAAAAAAAATGTTAAAATCTTTGCCTGAAAATAAATAGGATATTTGTGCAATTCCTGAGCAATTCCATCTAGAGAGTTCTTTGCTCAACAACTGATGAGGGAGGTCAGGGCTATGGACAGTTGGGGGAATTTTAAGATGAGTTAGCTTGGGGAGATGTTAATAGTGTGTAGAGCACAAAGCTGTCAGAGAGGCACCGTAGCCCATGGAAATTGTGTATAATGGCAAGAACTTAATTGGTAAGGGTAAACAAAGAGAAGACTGAATATTATTACACCAAGTATATTCTTTAACTGAGCAGACTAACTGTATTTGAAAATTAGGTATACTTCTATGTCTAGGTTTCATAAAATTTGCTGATTTAATCCTTTTGTGATTTCAAAGAAACCTGTAAAATAACTTGAGATTTAAAAAGCATGATATGCATTGAAACAGGTAGAGAAATCATGGTAGAATATTCTCTTAGTCTTCAAAATATTTATCCTGCCAAAAAATGAAACGGGGAGAGAATACCAGTTATTAGGTTCTGTTTTGTGAGAGGTGCTTGTAAGAAGCATATAATTTTTGCTATTAAGATCTTTCCAATCTTTTACTTATATTGGACCAACAAATATGCCAAGATGAAAAAAGGCAACCACAATGAATTGCGTCACTGCTTTTATCATTGGTGGCATTGCTGGTGATTTGGAGATGGTTTCCACAGAGATGGATGTATTGAATAAGGCATTCTAAAAGAGCAAGGATTACTTGGGTTGGCTTGGACATATATATCAATTATATATTGATATATATTTTATGCTGTTCTTCTCCCACCACAATTCATGAGAGATCTTTGTTCATCATAACTCCCTGAGCTAAGGGTTCTATGACCAGATTGAGGTCAGAGGGGGAATCCTTGTCTTGCACCCCTTTCAGTTTGAAAAGATTTAGACAAAACACTGTTGGTAGATACAGCTGCTTTTGGGTCTACACATAAATGCCTGACAAGTTTAATAAAGTTATTCCCTAAATCAAACTTTTTGAGAACAGCAAACAGGAAAGCCCATTCCGCTTGTTTGAATGCCTTTTCAGCATGTAATGAAACTATGAGTCATCAGTTTTTATGTCTGTACTAGATTGATTACATTTAACAGATTCATATCTCTTTCTGACAAATCCCCATTGATCAAGATGAATGATTTGAGGGGAAATAATGAAATAAAAAAAGTCCTTTTGCTAAAACTTTAGCAAGTATTTTGCATTCCATATTGAGAAGACATCTGTTCTTGTAGGATGAGCAAACCTGAGGATCTTTATCTTTATTTTTTTTATTTTTTTATTTATTTTTTTTAGAATTAAGCAAATTGATGCTACTTTCCAGGTCTTTTTGATTTGAAACTTGATCTTACAGGTGCTGCGAAACAGGCAGTAAAATAAGCTGGAGTTCTGTCCAGAATGTTTTCTACAATATGATTGCAAAACCGTCTAGTCCAGGTGCTTTATCGGAAGATAAGGACTGAATTGCCTCAGACCTCTTCAGGGAAAAGGGGAGCATTAAGGCTTTCTTTATCTGTATCTGAAATAGAAGGTAGAAGTGTATTATTAAGAAATGGTGACATCCCATGATCAAAAGCTGTTGTTTGCATTATTAAGAAATGGTGACATCCCATGATCAAAAGCTGTTGTTTTATAAGAGACTTATAAAAATTCCTGAACATATAATTTATCTTTTAGGGCTCATACATTATAGTGCAATTGGACCTAGTGTTCTCATTTTGTTCCTATTTGATGCACTAATAATTTGTAGATTAGTACATTTTAATCTTAAAACATTATTCAGGGCTACATGGTATGGATCAAATTTCAGTATGACAGTTGGATTGCTACTTGTGCCATTGTGATATTTCCTCATAAGACATATGTCCAAAAATTTGTCACCACCTGTTTTTCCGAGGTTTCTTCTGAAATCAAGGGTACTAATAGGCAGTTTGTCCCCCCTTTGCTGCAGTAGCAGCTTTCACTTTTCTGGGAAAGCTTTACACTAGATTTTGGAACATTGCTGTGAGGATATGATTGCGTTCAGCTACAAGAGCATTAGTGATGTCAGGTACTAATGTCGGATGATTAGTTTTTGCTCACAAACACAACTCCAACTCATCCCAAGGGTATTGGATGGTGCTACATTTTTACTGTTCCATAGTCGAATTCACTTATTAGAATGAATATCTGGACATATAATGTTTAGCCATATAATATCATAGCACACAAACATGTCATGTGATTGGTTAGGGTGCTCCTTTGCAAATATTAAAGCCTTCTGAGATATCAGTACTGTAGGCCAATATTGTGATGCTCATTAACAGATGATATTGTGATTATCCAGAATGAAGAATATTTAATTCTTAAAAATAGTCTGGAAATATCCAGACACTAATATGAGTGCTTTTATGTGTAGTTGTTTATCGCTGATGTTTTTTGAGAGAATAGCACTGCATATTTAGCCACATAGCATTACATGAATTGCTTTTTGTTGAACAGCTGTCCTGGTTCAGCTTGTTTCAGTAAACAGGGCACGAAAGGGCTGCCCTGAGGCTGCTTTCACTGTGCGGCTGCGGCCTCTTGATTTCATGCAGCTTAAAGTGTTGTCCCCCATACATAAACTCATTGTCTCTGGTCGGTGCCTGTTTTTGTTATAGTCAGTTAGTAAACTCTAACAAGGATCTATTGTGTCCTCAGACCCATGTTTGTCTGAACCAAATAAAGCTCTGCTTTGGTTCAAATGCTGTAGTGCAGACTTCTTTCTAGGTTTTTCTATTAAGGTGGCTGTGGCTTCAGTAATCTTGGCTGCTTATAGTGATCACTGCAGGGTTTGGGAGTAATAGAACTTGATTTAATTGGTGTGAGGTGCTGTGGGTTGCAGTGATAGAGGTTGGTTAATTTGGTGTGAAGTCGCACGTTGATACACATGATGTGGGAATGCCCTAATATACAGGTTTTCTGGTCTGACATCCAATACTATATTGAGAGAATTCTGGGCAAACACATTCAGTTCTCACCTGGATTGTGTATCTTGGGGGAGCCATCTGCTTTGTCAGATTTGAAGCCTTCTGAGGCTGACTGGACTTTTGTTAGAGATTATTAGAGAGTGGAGGGCTTCTTCATACCTCTCACTGGTATGAAGAAATGGGCAGCTTGGCTGCACTGGAAAATCTATCGTTCTGGCTTCAGAAAAATTTGGAGATGTTCCACTCCCAATGGAGAAAGTATTTGTCTTATCTGGATGCAGGAGCACAACATGTGGGTCTGGATATCAGTTATCAAGTCTGTGGGTCTGGATATCGAGTATTACTCAAGGTTTTTGTTTTTTTGGAAATACTCTCTGCCCCCCCTTTTTCCCTTTGTATGTTATACCTGTTTTCAAATTTAAACTTAATTAAAAGTAAATCTAAAAAAAAAAAATAGTGCGAAGACCTGTGGGTTGCAGTAATAGAGGCTGGGTAAATTGGTGCCAGGTGCTGTGGGTTGCACTGATGAAAGCTGGTTAAACTGCTATATGATGGTTGGTTAAAGTATTTGGGGAAGTGCAGATATCAGGCTTAGCTCTGATGCCTGAAAGGGATTATTTGGGAAAAGTCTCATTTACATAGTTTTCTTTTTAACGTGAATGTAATTGTTCAGTCAAGATATGTTTTATGTCCATAGTTTGCTTCTTTTGTTTTATGCTTGAGCTATGAAGCTAATGTAGCTAGAAATGGAAGCTTTTGCCAGTGATATTATCAAAGAAAAAAGAGTGGGTTATTTGAGCCAAACACCACAAACAATTTATTCAGTTTTTGTCAGGTTTTACAAGTGATTTCAAATATGTTTTGAAGCATTAATCGGGCACTCATTTGCAGATAGTAGACAGTAGCCTGATCTCAAGTCACTGAAAGTAACTTCCTTAGAGAGTTACCAAATTTGCCTCAGAGTGGACAGACTTTCCTATAAGGACTCTGCTTGTACTAGCATTGTGCAAACTACATGCCTAAAACGCAAAACTTAGACGTGCTTATGTGTTCTCTGGATGACTGTAGACAAAGGTACAGTGCATAGCTATAGTATGAGCAGGTACTTGATGCCTGCATTTTTTTTGTGCTTGTGTCCATTTTTATAGATAATGGTATATCATACAGTGTCAGAAACCACATAAAGTCCTTGTGAAATTATGGAGCATGACTGAAATTATGACTTGGCCTGACATACAGTTTGCATGATGCTAAATGCTGTTGTATATAATTGTATTACCTTTAGCTAAATTAGCCCCATAGCTCCACTGCAAAACTGAAGAAGCAAATTGTAGACACTAAGCATGTCTTGGCTGATTGAATACAGGTTAAGGGGAAGAGTGTGTAAAGGTTTTTCGCCCGATTGTCACTTGCAATACATTCACAGTCCATTACCAGCCCCCTGCCACACACATACACACACATCTGATTAGTCATGCACATTTGAAAGCACTCCTAGGCAGGTAAAAAGAGAGGGGAACTTTCAAAATAATCAGTACTGCTTGCATGGTTTCATACATATCAGATACAGAAAGAGAAAACTGGAATGAGCTGTAATGAGGCCTGAAATGTTGGCCCAAAAAAGTGTAGTGAGAGAATATTGTTTCTGAAACTTGACCTGAAATGGCCCACAGCAGGTATAGAATCCAAACCTGATGGGAAAAGTCTGTCTGAGCCTGACCACAATGAACCAGAGACAAAATAAAGCTCCACATTCCTAAAAGCGCCTGTTAACTTGGCTTATTTTATGTGAATTTAATTTATCTAGCAACAAGAGCCATCATTAGATCATTGATTAAAAACCAAGCTTAATCATAACCTATACTTACATAGCTGGTGATGGTTAATTGAGTAACTGCCAACCACCAATGATGGTAAAACTGTTTTTTTAAAGGTGCTGCTTATTTATTAATTATTGATGTATATCTGGTAAACTGTAGCAAACCCTAGACACTATTATTCCCACACATGAACATAATCAAACTTTTAAACATGTTGGGTGACTTGTTGTTCGACATGAATACCACTTTTTTGTACCTAACAAAGATGATATTGTTGTAGAAATCAGGCTGCTGAGCTGCACTGGCAATCATGCTTAAAAAAAGCCCTTTATATAGTACTGTGTACATTTTAGGACTTCACATCTTCAGTTAAAAAAGGTATAAGGCTGAGGTAAGTGGCCACAAACTCTCAGATGATGGTTTATGACAGTGCCATTGACACATTAAAAATTAAAGTGTACTATAATCTCAACTTTTACTGAATTGCATGTTTCTGTTCTTTTATTTCATAAAGTTTCAACTATTATACAAACCCCATTCCATAAACATTGGGACAGTATGTGAAATGCTCATAAAAACAGGAAGCAGTGCTTATTAAACTTGTTTGAAATGTATTAAATTAAAAACAGTACAACAGTACAGTGCACAATATTTGATGTTTTACCTCGATGGTTTTTTTTGTAAAAATAGTATATGCTTGCAACATGTTCCAAAAAAGTTGGTACAGGACCAAGTTTGTTACATTGGGTTGCATCGCCTTTCTTTTAACAACACTTATTTGTTGTTTTGGGAATGAAGATACAAACCAATCCAATTTTGAAAGCATAATTTTTTGCCATTCTTCAGTTAACCAAGTCTTCAGCTGCACAATCACATGGGCCATTTGGCGAAGTATTTCGCACTTCATAATACAGCACACATTTTCAATACAAGGCAGGCAGGCCAGTCTAGCACCTGCATTTTCAGATTATGCAACCATTGTATTATGATATTTGTTGGTGTTCTCACATTAAAATAAACTTGGATGATCCTGAAAAAGACAGCATCTAAAAGACAATATACGCCACTCCAATATGTGTATGTCTAGCAGCGTTAATGGTTCTTGCAAATCTGTGATATCATGTCATACCATGATAAACCCTGGCTTTTGAATTTTACACTGGTAACAATCTGGATGGTCTTTTATTTTTGGCCCAGAGAACACAATGTCCATTATTTCCATAAACAGTATGAAATCTTTGAGATACGGTGTCCAAACCCGAATGTGAAAAGTCAGTCGCATTTTAAGCCCTGTTTAAGGCCCAGTTGTGATCTTCACCATTCTAATCATATTAGGTACATCAGCAGATGGAGCATCTGAACTGAAGATCAGTGCAATGCTGTGTGTGTGTGTATTCATGTGGGGTGTAAGGTCATTGTCTGAATTGTAGGGAACAGGAGGCCTCTGGGAGGATTAAGAGCAGGCTGCTCACATGCTAGCTCAGGCATCTGGTGCACACACACACATACATACACAGAATTGTGCTGCTTCAGTGAGCACACTCCACTCAACATGTCCATGGAGACCAGAGGAGTTTTACTGCACTGTAAGTTGAGTAGAAATTATTTCCACATTTTTAACTTTGTCTGTCATGGAGAAATGTTGTAACCAGAGTCAGAGGGTGGCTTATTATGGTGCTAGAACTTTTGTCATTCGGTACTCGTTGTAAAGAGCTGTGCTCGATTTTTTTTAACAACCATTGTATCTCCCATGTCTCTCTGGTGGAGGATTTGCATAAATTGAAGTCTTTGGTAGTCACATTTGGTACTTGTCTCTTCTAGTTTGTTTGTCCATCGCCAGTAAACAGCGCTTGAACTTTTATTCATTTAGCACATTAAAGTTTCCTCTGAGTCTTGAGTGGACGGTGATACCCATGTGTTTACTCCTCGCTGTTGATATTTGAAGCACATTCAGCATGCTGAGCGTTTGGACCAGCCAGCCAATTGTGGGCAAAAAGCTGCTAGATGGATGTCATTAGGCTGCATTTAAATGCAAATGAAAACTCTGTCTTTCTGTCTGCGATGGCTCAGGCTCCTGGCTGCAGACATGCTTATATTGTTGAAAGCAGAATGGCTGCTTTATTCTCCTGCAACTGCAATATGGTTCTGACCTCCGAGCAGCTTCACTCTCATGAGAACAAAACAAAGCCCTCATGCATTTCTAATGCCTTGATTTTATGAAACATGGTAATGTTGTTTCTTGTAGAGCTTGTATCCTTTTTGTCTTTTTTTTTTTTTTTTTTTCCTTTTTTGTAGGTCTATTCTAAAGGCTCAGTGAATCCTAGGTTTGAAATTCATTCATACCAGTCCAATGGCAGTGTCAAACCTGAAAGTGATGACTAAGATCCCAGGCTTTTCATATTACATTATGGTTGAGCTGCACAATATATTGTTTGGAGTACTGACCTTTGCAGTACTGATATCACAGTCACATTTTTAAAAAGTCTTAAACATTTAAGATGAGTTTTATGTGTGCTTTGATTTGACAAAAACCTTTAATCTTTAACAGTGTTGCATCAGGCTTTCACTGTTGTGTTCTTAAAGGCCGAAACAAACTGATACAAAAGTTATCAAATAGGCAAACCCAGATGTTTGGTTGCTGTACCATATCTGCATGTGATTGCTGAGAAACTGTAATCTACATTGCTCTCTTCCATTTACACTGTTCTAGAATGTTCCTCTCCCTTCAGAATGGTCTAGAATACTCTCCACCATTCACAAACTTCAAGTGTGTTCTCATCCATTCACACTGTTCTGTAGAGTCCTATTCTACTCACCCTGGTACATTTTACTTATGCTTATTGTCTGATTCTTTTAAAACAACTGCGATCAGTAGAAGTTCTGTGTTTTGTTTTTGTGTTTTAGTTCTGTGCTTAAATGAAAAGGGGAAGGGGGGCCATCATACCCACCCAGAGAGAGCGAGGCCAATTGTGCTCTCTTGGACTCCCGGCTATGGATGGCTGTAGCATCACCAGGGATAGAACTCGCAACCTCCTGATAGGACCAACGCTTAAACGGTTGTGCCACTCAGGACCCCCCATTTCTGTCTTTTGACTAAAACTGAAACCACTTTTGATCATTTTTGGTCAAAAATTTTGGCTGTAATTTTGGTGCATTGCTAATTAGAATATTGGAGCTTGATGGGTCAGTGTGCTGTGACGTTAATATTTTACAGGAGTAGAACAGCACAGTGTATTGCATTGTAGTGTAGTGTCATATTTCTACAACTGAAACTGAAAAGACAGACTGATATAGTTCTGAAATTACTCGCTATCCAAATCACAGATTATGAACTTCTGCCAACACATTGAAAACCTTGCTTGTGTAAAGTCGGGCTTTACAGGAAGCATGACATATGGAGCATGGATTTAAAGCTGGGTGACTTCTACACACCATGATTTGTGGCTTAATATAACTGTCACTTTCTACATCTGTGTTCACGCTGTAGAACATTGCTTTCCAGATGGTCCATGTGTGGGCCTGCTGTCTTGCTCAAATATAGATCTAGGTTCTGCTGAACGTCGTTCTTGGTAGCATTATGGCTGGATGGTCCGCAGAGGCAGTGATACTGATGTTATAAATGTTCCCTATCTCATTTCTCACTTCAGGGCTGTTAATTTGAAAAAAAAAAATTTCCAATGCAGAAAATCTGGGGAAAAAAAGATTATCTGCAGTTTGCAAACGTGGTTGTAACTTGCTGTTATCTAACAAACTTAAAGTGATGTAGAAGTGCCAGATGTAGCACTCCAATGTAATGAACTAAACGAGGTGGCTGCATTTCTGAATGGTAAAAAAAAACTTTCTGTTCCATTTCCATCTCTCCCTGGGTGATGGCTGAGTTTTCCTGACTCATATCCTGCCAAAGTTAAGGGTGTTCTTGCTGTTAGGAGCTGCTGAGTTAGAGTGGTGATTTGTGCACTTTTTGGACACCCAGGCACTTGTCAGCGCAACCTGTCAGACAAGCAGCAAGTAACATTGTGCCCTCTAGCTTACTGTAGATAAAAGAAGCATTGCACCAACAGATCTTGCACCTGGTTGTAACTTTCTGGGCTAACTTTGCTATAATTATGAATATCAATGGTACGTGATTAGCTAACTACACATTACAAAATATATATATATAAAAAAAAGATTTTTAAACTCAAATGAACTCAAATGTTTTTGTTTTGTTAAATAAAGCCGTTGCCTACTACAAGCAACGCAGCAAATGTTTACAACAGAAGAAGACTGCTGAGATGTTCTTCCAGAGCTGAGGTCTAATTTGTTATACATACATAGTATATTTCAGGGTGGGTTGATCACCAACCCCAAAATACATCTTTGGATGGTCAGAGCTCAAAAAGGTAGAGAAACACCCCCCATAACACCCCCCCTCAACACTCCCCATAAGCAACACCCCCCCAACCCCCCTGGCTCTTGTGTTGACGGTTATTTTCTTTTCAAATTTAAGCTGTTAAGATGCAGATCCATTAGGCTGTCTAAGCAGACTCTGTAGGTACAACTGCTTTGCTTAGTAACTCTTACTTAGTAGCCATTATTAGGCAGCAAAGACAGGCCTTAGTTTCACATGACACATCTTTGGTTGGTGCATCAGGTGAAAAGTCCTCTCTGAAAACTGGTTTTAGCTACAAATTTAGCAGTTAGCAGTAAGACCTTAGTTAAGAATTAAAAAGAAAGTGAGACTCTTAACATCCATTCAAGACCTGGTAGATTATCCTGCCAGGTTGTCACTGTGAGATAAACAGTGAGTTTGAATGACTCTCTGAGAGTCATTGAATATGTTTGGGATCATTTGGATAATAAAAAACACAGAAAAAACATAGAAAATGCACCCAACTTCTAAGAAAGTGTGGAAAAATATCTCTGCAGATATCTTTGAACAACTGAAAATAAGTCCCCAGAAAACAATAGAAGTTGTGATAAAGACAAAGTGTGGACACACTAAACACTGAAAATTTAGTTTGATGCTTTTGTGTAATTTTTCAGCTTTTTTCTTCATAGTGAAAAATGAATATCTTGTTCTCTATTTTCACTGACTGGAAATTAAATGTGAAGGGTGGTCTCCTATTTTTACACAGTACTGTAATATAAAAGATCTTGTGACTTTCGGGGACACAGTGTTAGGAGCATGTATTGCAGCTTATATTCCCTGACTGTCAGTGTGGTTAGTTGAAAGTGCTCAGCTGAGCTTGCTGGAAATGTATTTCTAATCACACGTCTGACAGAAGTGCTCAAATTAATCTGCTGCTCTGCTTTGGCTAAATCTCCTATCTCCAGGCCTCTCTTCCCTCCCCCCACCAAATACCAGAAATGTTTTTTTTTTTTTTTAGACACCAACAAATCAATCTAATAAATTGACTGCATTTAATTTGGTGTGTTGCCGGCGAGGGGATTATTTTGTGTGTTAATCTGAAAGTCCGTTTACAGCAGTGTGCAGTGTGAAAACTGGAGCAAGAAGTAACAGTGTGTCCCTCACATGCTCGTGCACTCATTCTCTCTCTCTTCTTTATATTTTTTTTTTTTTTTTTTTTTGTAAAGTATGGGCATACACGTTGCTTTCTTTTAGTTTTGAAACTGTTGATTATCGAAGGGCCTTTTTACACCTTGCATTAATGCTTTTGGTGATTACATTCCAATTTGACTTGCCCACATGAAAAGTACTGAGTAAACACCCCAGAATACATTGTGAATGAGTTAGATTACTTAAACTACATTCACAGGTGATCAGAGACAGAGCCTCATGCCTCATTTAACACAAGTATAAACAGAATGCATTTTAATTATGTGGGAAGAGCACAATCGGATTTCATCAGGCCACACTGGGGATGGATTTTAGTGAACAGTGTAAGTGGAATATGGCCAAAGTTTATCCAGATACAATCTGGACACAACACATGTTAAAGCTTAACTTTCTTATTGGTCAAGCAAAACAGCAGCCTGTAATTTAAGAAATGTTCAATTAGAGATCTGGTCAGGAAATTTCAAAAAACTACTTACGTGTTGAGTTTCTTACAGAACTGCAATCAATCTTCTTACTACATGTAGCATGTATCTGCTGAGGAACTGAAGTTAGGTGCTGTTCTCTTTTTAATGCACTCTTGATGTTAAATGAAATGATAAACCTCAGCAGTATGACCCTTCAAAAAACAGTAAAGATGCTGTCATCAATGTAACAGAAATGATTTAGGAATGTTAAAGACAAAAATGTAACAAGTAAATAGTAGATTAATTTTTCTACACAAATTTACTCGAGTACAAATCTATCAAATGTTACTTGATTAAATGCAGCGAAGTAAATGTAAGTAGTTACTGCTCACCACGGACAGATAGTGTTGTGTTAAAATTGCTCAGGATGAATAATAAAATGGTTCTGCATGATTTGGACATAAAATGTGATATTCTGTAAAGCTGTTGGATATCACGATGATAATGTGATAATAAATTATGATTAAGGTAGGGTAACCAAGAGTGGATGTTCAGGGTTTTTTGCTATATAAATATAAGTGTAATTAATATCTCCTTTAAGAAATTCTAAAATAAATACAAGCACCCTTCATTATTGTGCAAAATAGTGTTTTCTCCTTTTTATCTATGTAGATCTACAGAAACAAATATATATAACATTTCTCATAACACTCCATTAGTTGAGAATAGAGTATTTTGTGAGCAGTGTATTTGTGCACTGTGAAACTGGTCATTTACCTGAATGGTGAATACTTGCTGCATGTGAGACAGCACAGTTTAAGCCCAGTGCAGAAAAGCACTTCTTTGTTCTAAGGCCATGTTCCCATCAATGTTATGTCACACTCCGTTCTGTTGTCACAGTCCTTAACTATGTGTTTATCACAGAAACTTATTTTGCAAAAACAATATAAATTTAATTCAAAATATCAAATCACTTAATTTTTAGGAAGTGTTTCGCAGGTGAGCATTGTGGTGACTTAAGTTTGTCATTGTTACTGTGTATGTGTGAGTAAAAGTAGTCTTTGATAAGCATTTACAAATTTCTCACATACTTTCTTTCTTTTTTCTAGATATCCAGGAGTTTTATGAAGTGACCCTGTTGAACACTCAGAAGAGCTGTGAACAGAAGTTGGAGGAGGTGAACCACATGGCAGAGCAGTGGGAACACTCGACCACTAACTCTTCAACCACACACCCACAGCCAGCCTGCGCACAGCCAGAGGTGAGAGATAGGAGATACATACACATATATACTCACTCACTTATATACATGACCTGGCCTTTACACTCATATGCACATATGGTAAAGGAGTAAGAGAATTGTCCAGATGAACCGACCAAACTGCAGTTTTTTTTGTGTGAGTGAGGAGGCAGTCCCTGTGGGGCTGCCGTCCTGCGCCTCTGTGATCACTGCAGCAGGCCCACATACGCCTACACAAATTCAGCTAAATCCTGTCACTGCATCGCTTCAAAGTAGTGGCAAGGAGAGAATGCTTGACTCAGCCATATGGTCATGATGATACCTGGTTCACTGTGTAAAATGTTGGGAAAATAATCCTTGCATTGAGAGTTACACATACACTTTTAATCAGGAGTTCAATAGAAATTAATGAGGAAAGAATAAAGTGCGAATGCATGTCAAAATCCCAGGAACACTGATATGGCAATCAGTTTGGACAAGGACATCCTTACATTTTTTGTAATGGGACTATGACAGCAAATTGGAACGTATTCATCATGATAAAGTAGGCCTACTTTTTTGAGGATCACAGAGGATACCTTGAATGAGATAATAAGCTAGCGTAACATTAGAGCTAACTGTTGTAGCAGTAGATGGTGTTGACTTGCCATCTTTTACACAAACGTTTTTCTCTTCTGTGGATGAAGATTTGTACTTGTTAGTTTGTCAAGGCAGAGAGCAGAACATTTTTTACTTTTATTTCTGTTTCTAGCCACACTACCTTTGCCTTCGTAATCCCATCCCTAACAGCATGTGTCCTCAACAACTTGTGTTTCATGGTAGCAGAGGACAATATAACATACTTACATATACATCTAAAACACATGGTTAAAACTCAATGGAATTAACTGAATTGCTGGCCTGTATATTTTCTCGGGCTTCTGTAATGGAGCAAAGCAAGTACCTGTGATGCTTTCATTGTTCAAATACTGGCACTGGGAACAGTTAACTGAGTGCTTGAGCACCTGTGCTCATCCCTATCACATACATTCTTTTTTTTACTTTGTGGCCTGGTTCCATGAGGCCTGTAGCTTTTTTTAAGGAGGCTGGATGATTGGGAAGATGGTGCTGTATCGTCTGATTTTTCAGTTGAGAGTTTGTCTTCTGGACCCAGAGGAAGAAAAACAGCCCAGAGGTGCCTGGAGCAGATTCTGTCTCTGCCGTCCAAACTGTAGCATCACATTCTTGTTCAATTTCCCACCATTACGTATTCTGTCTTGTAGCACATTAAAAGTTTTTAACATTTAACCTTTGGTAATTCCAAGACTTGTTGTGTCCGCGTGTGTGTGTGTGTGTCCTCCGCAGTGATGTATGTTCTGAAAGCAGGAAGGCAACATTCTAATTAAGGAAAACAGAAACAGCCCTGGCTTTGTGAGGAATACAAATGGCTCCATCTGTAAACCTGACACTACTGCTAAATAACATTGCATGTTGTCAGAACACTCTTATTGTCTCATGTATTACTTTCTGAGAATGCAGCCTACACAGTAACCTAATTAAGTTCTTAATTAGTCTAAGAAATTGGACCAAATACAATATGCTTACTTGAGTGGAAATAAAGACTAGTTAATTTAGTCTCACTAACTACCATGTGAAAGTGCCCCCTTACACACCAACTTTTACCCCTTCATGTATGAACTTCCCGTTATTTGAAATTATGAATGAATGTAATTTTCCTTCCATTAATATCTTTTTCTTACATAATGCTTAAGAGCATTAGTAAACATGTTTTAAGAGAATTAGTGAACATGTTTTATGTCTGCACAGATATATTGACGTGTGCAGTCAATTTTGATGTTGGAGTGAGACTTAATGAACCCAAAGCTGGTTAGCCATGTGGAATAGGGAAGAAGCAGAGTGGCTTTTTACCTGAGATTAACATATTATAACACATAAACATGGTAAATGGGTGGAATTGTACTAGCAAGGTGAAAAAAATGAGTAGAAAGAAGGAGGATTTAGCAGCTCACGGAGGTGTCCATTCAAAACGTCTTGTAATTCTTTACTTCTTTTACTTGAGTAACAGAGGCTCTTTTTAAAAGTATAAAAGTTTTTTCCTGCTACCCCAATGCTGTGAATTTTGTTTTTCAGAAGGACATAGAGTACCAGTAATATCAATAACATCGGCATTGTAGGATGCCTGTGGGAAAGATATACTGGACAGTTCTAGTGAGAAAACGATGGATAAATCAACAAAATGTGGCATGGTAGAGCCATATTGCTACAGTTGCAGAGGACAGGCAGCTGCTGTTTCTCCCACTAGACATTGGTGATGTGAGCCCTGTGTTCACAATGTTACTGGATACATTCAATACATACTGATGAATCTCATATTGCCCACTCATATAATAAAATGCAACACAATCTACTGCTTTTTATATGGAAAATATGATTAACTGTGATTAAATTGTGAGCACAAAATAATGAATAATTACTGGCCTGGACCAGATTTTTTACACTTGGGTCATCTAACATGGGCAATGACAATGAAACTGTGTTATTCACAAGATCATATCTTGTAACATTGTCAATTTTCTATGGGACACTGATTACTTTACAGGATATCAGAGCTGAAAGAGAGTTCTAGTTTTGAAACGTTTACAAGTGCTTTGAAAAATTGCATGATCAGACCCACTTTTATATGGGCCATGTTTTCCTGCTTTATCTAAATGTAGTTAAAAGTGTTCAGGATTCTTTCCTTGCAATTGTCTAGGCTTGTTTAGATCTTTAGTGCTTAATGAACTCAGGTGTTTGATGGCTATGTCATCACACTGTGTCTTGCCTAAACAGTTTTTAATAGTGTAGTGACCGTTTTTTTTATACAAACATAGTTTATAGGCCTTGGTTAAAAGAGGAGAGAAGAGAATCAGCATTTTTTAATGTAATATAGCCAAGACCGGCACTGTTTGTTGAATGATGTGTTATTTTCAACCACTAGGGGGGGCTGGCTCTGTGTGCACACACTTCACTCTGGCACTCTTACATTATCTGTCAGAGGACTATACAGTGATATCTTAATGAAAGTACCCATTGGTATGCTATGCTTTAAAACTGTAGAGCACAATGACCTAAAGTAAACCCTTTCATGGCCACCACAGTCAACTTAAAATGCACTGATTGATGATATTAAAAGGCCCAGTGTGGTGCACTACTCTTTCTCTATCCAACACAAACTTCTAGAACTGGACCACTGCAGAACTGAGAGATGGAGATTAGCAAAGATAGTACACTAGATAGTCTATTTTGTTTCCTATGAAATATGAATGGCTGTAAATGTATATGAATTAAGAATTAAACTGAAATAACTCACAGATTTGTCAATCCTGAGCTAGATTTATATTCACCTTTCAAAGTTCACTCACAATGTAACATCTCTCAATAAGCAAAAGTCCAGTCAGACTCATCTGTCTGCTTATCTGACATAACATTATCTCATATCTGATCATGGCCTCTTTGGGACATCCATCAAGAAAAAAGAAAATATGGCTAAAACTCATTGTTACAAATTGAAAAACTGGAAAAATGTGATTAAATAATTTTTAAAACAAATTACGACACTATTGTTAATTGAGTAATTGTGGTTAATTATACAGTGATATTATAGTTTTAGAGAGTAGTTATTGAGAAATAATATTTGAGTGCTTGTTCTGAAACACCAATGAGTATTCACAAAAAGTAAAGAGCTGTTCAAGCCAGCCCTAAAGTTTACAAATGCGTAAGTCTGCAAATGAATAAAAAGCAGACATTTTTGCGCAGCAGCCCAGCGTCACCTGTCATTTGCTGTCTCGCTTTTCATGCATTAGAATGGGTAGGATAATATATTTCTACCAATAATGTGTGGGTGGGATAGACATGGATTTTATACAAATCCATGAAAGTTCTGCCATGGCCTGTTCCATAGCCCATGCTTCAACTAATTGCTAAAGTTGCTTCTTTGATTGTAAAAAAGAAGCGTTATTCTTACTCCTGTCATTCTGTCACTGGAATATAATAGCAGTGTTTTGATAGAGGTCAGTCTCCCAGGCTGCATGTCTGTTCTGTATTAACCAGGCCATGCATGCTGGGTAAAAATAGCCCAGGGACCAAAGTGGCAAACAAATGAGTTTAGTAACCGTGGCTCAGCAGAAGATCAGTGCTGAGAGATGGCCTGGAATGGGGTCACCTGGACAGGTACATTGATTGCCAGTCCAGTGAAGAGTCTTTCTTCTCTCCTCTTTTCTCTTCTTCTGGCCTCAGAGATCTGAAGGGACCCTTCAGTCAATCAGTCACTTGTATGTGCGAATATGTGCTAGAATGCCTTGCTATCACTTCTCATGTTATGTAAGAAGCGTGTGAGTGTGTTAGAGCAAGCGAGAAGCTGTCTGGCCTTACCAGAAAAGCATGACTGTATATATCTGTGCTCCATAAGTGCAGTTTATTGCGTTATGAATGTTTATGAGCACTAATCTTTCAGATGTTGAATTCTGTTTCATTCTGTAGAAATCATATCACAACATGTCATTACTGAGCATACATGAAGCAAAATATTTGTTGTCTCATGTTTTGGACATATTACTTGGAGTATATTACTCCCTGTAGACCCATAATGTGTTTCCTAGCTGTCAGTTTGATGTTCCTTTAGAGATACTGTAAGTAAATGATTTTATCAAAGACAGTTGGGTTGAACTGAGTTGAATAGAAGGGAATGCAGAGAGCAGAATGCAGAAATGAATGACGAGAATTTGCTATGGAGAATGTTGTATTAATTAACCACTAAATGTAGTTTAAGAAGTTTGTGATGGTTTAGGCACGCAGTTTGTTGTATGCTAATTGCTGGGCTTGAAGTTTGTATTCCTTGGCTACATTTATTCTTATTTCATGTTCAAAATGATATGACTAGAGAATCTTTGAATGCCAAATGTGATTTGTTTAGTGTAATGTGATAGGAAAATAATAAATGTAATTTTTTTGCAAAACTCTTCCTTTAATAATAACTTCTTAATTGGTGCATTTTGGTGAAAACACTTCTTAACAATGTAAAACTGTGTTCTACCATGTAATTTTAGAGTCACATTGCAGTGCCAGCATATGCTGGCCATGGTCTGTTCATTCATTTTTATGCCTGTCAGATATTTTCATGTTTCTCCCTAAGCCTAAAAGGTAAGCAACCCAGGCAAGTCTGGGTCTCAAGTTTACTTCAGTTTTGCACTAAGACTATGAGGCTAATACTGCTGACAAGAATAGAAAAGCTTATATCCTGGCAGATAGCATAGTACAAACTACACACACTGGCCACTTTTTTAGGTACACCTTACTAGTAAAAGGTTAGACCCCCTTTTGCCTTCAGAACTGCCTTAATTCTTCATGGCAGACTTTCAACAAGGTGTTGGAAACATTCCTCAGAGATGTGGGTTGGTTATTTGAGTTCCTGTTGACTTTCTATCATCTCGAACCAGTCTGCCAATTGTCCTCTGACCTCTCACATCAACAAGGCATTTTTGTCCACACAACTGCTGCTCATGGGATATTTTCTTTTTTAGACCCTAGAGATGGTTGGTACTCGGTTTGCACTTCAGCAAGTTGTCTTGACCACCTCTACATGCCTAAATGCATTGAGTTCAGCCATGTGATTGGCTAATTAGCTATTTGTGTTAACAAGCAATTGTACCTAATAAAGTAGCTGGTGAGTGTATCCGAATGCTCCATGTCAGTCATTTTTACTGACTGCACACTCCCACTTCTGTAAAGATTGCAGAGCCTTTTACCTCCTGTAAAATGAGCAGTAGAATAACCTCAAATTCTATTAATCCCATGTGAAACAATGTAGCATTTTTACCAATATCACATCCTATAGAAAAGTGTTTTCTTAAGTGTGAAGGCAAAGAGGCACTTTTGTTCTTTGTCCCTAAAATCAAGCCGATAGGTATAACTTATTACAGAAAAAACTTATTTTATGCGGTAAAGTTGACTGTTTGCTGTTAATTCCCAAACTAATAGTGATGCTAATGATATGCTAATTTCACTCACATCTATGCCATTTATATCGTAATGGGCCATAAACATTACTGGCTTCCTGTGGTAAACTGGCATTACCTCTCTTCCTCATGGAAAAATGATTCTGTCTGAATAGGGCTGCTGTCTATTGCATGGTGTCCCTGGCTACAACATTTCACATTTTAGCCACTAAACATGCAGAGCCTGTAGCCTGAGAATTGTTTTTTCCCAACCTTAAACAAACTACCAGAGTAGGTGTGTTTTCATTCATTCACAAATAATCATAGCCTGCTGCAATGTCTGGGCAATTAAAATGTGGCTTTATTGCCAGTGGGACCGCTGACAATAAAAAGGAGTCAGATAATGATGCCAATTACAAAAGAAAGACAAATTATGCTGTTCAGAATCAAGGAGAAGAAACAGTTCATGTGGCTGGAGTGTGATTTCCAGAAGGATGTGATGTTAGCAGTCAAGTTCATTTGGGAATAAGTAAAAAAAACACTGAGCTCTGCATCTCAAATAAACTTATTTATGTGATTTTTGATACTGTACGACAGGCAGTTATTTATAAAAATGGACAAATATGCAGAAAAAAAATTCAAGATTGCTACTACTGCTGTTTCTTACTATGCAGCACACTTTTATGTAAATTGGATTTACTATTTCTTTGATGCTCCCAGATATACTGTTGTCTGTCTGGTCTAGTGCCTACTGAGAACAGACTAAAAAGAAAAAAAAAATAGAACTGTTAAAAAGTTGAAAGACTATAGGATGTATGAATATGTTTTTCACATGTGCAGGTGATGGAGAAGAGCCACGTGGAGCTGAGTGTGGAGGAATCAGCACCAGAGAGCAACACAAATGCAGAGGTGAGTATTCTTTCTGGGCATACAGTGAGGCCTACATGAGCAGCATACAGGTCTACACAGACTCCCCACACACAGCCACACTAATGCTAGAATGGAGGCTACTACATCCTACATCCAGCCTAATATATGCACAACACATAGACACATGATTGCTGGTGTATATGTAGAATGCTTCACACCTCCTTTTCCAGAGCAGAAAGCAACAGATTGTCAGTCTGTAGTGTTTACAGTGGGGAAAGCCTCTGCAAAGCGGGCGGCGATCTTTCTCCAGATGCTGTTTTCTTCGGTTTCTCTTTTTTTCTGGTTGTTGTTAACTGAAGAAATATGATATTTGCTATTGTTTGGAGGTGTTCTTTAGGGTTCTTGTACCAGGTTGTGGTCTAATCTCGCCTCATGTGGTCTAATCTCGCCTCACGATCAGACTGTTAAGTGTGGTAATAAAACTGAAATCAAACATTTAAAGGAATATTCTGTTTTATAACATTTTAATCTAATCCATGTGTACTGCATGCGCAACATACAGTCGATTATTGTGGACAGTGATTGAAATACATACTTCTCTGCTTAGAAAAAGATCAGAAAATGCATTGACTTGAAATACATTGGTAAAAGATGACAGTGGGTCGGTTTATAAGTAAATTACATCAAAGATTTGGGAATTTCTAGCTTTTTCAGAGGGTTTTAATATATGAGCATATTAATTTTTTTTTGCTTTCAGTAACTTTATATAGCACAGTATATAGCTGTTAAATGGTTGTGTATCTGTTTTGCTTCTTTTTGTAAAAACTACAATTAAAAAAAGGTATCAACTGACACAAGTACTTATGTGGGAATAATGCCATTCCCATGCATTTTATATCCTTGTGATATCAGCAATCATGAACACTCAAAATCTTCAGCTTTTTACCACCTTTGAACCAAAAGATTTTCATGTGAGTGTATGAGTAGTTTTACAAACCCTTTATTTTAACCCTGCTACACAAAAATAACATAACAGTGCCTTGAACATGACAGATTTTGTTCGGTAATTAAAGAAAAAAGTAATATGAGAGATTTTTGCAGGGTATTGTAACAAATTACATGTAGGTATTTTTCTTACTTAACAGAAAAGTTAAATAAACATTACCTGAAAAAGTTCAGAAGAAGCCCAGGTGTTTTTTATTTTCCATATTTTTTCTTTCTTTCTTTTTTCTTTTTCCCTCTCTTTCTCTCTCACATAGATTAATACACATACTCACACTGAGCTCTGTTAATTACTGAACACTAAACAGCATGTCATCAGCAGCAGGCCTGTGGAGTGTGCAGAGGCACAAACAAGTGCTCCAGATTTAGAGGAGCATTTTGTCTCATTTAAACATCTGCCTCTGCTCTAACAGCTAGTTATTTATCTCGTGTCTTACAGGTGTGGGCGGAACATGTTTTTGCACTGAGGATTATGAAATGAATGCTTTAATTGCTGTCATGCCACAGGCATGGGCACGTGTTTTTCTTATAAATATATACATAGCTTATTTTGTCCTTTTTGCAGAAAGATGGTTTGTTCTGAAGTGTTGAAAAGTGTTAAATTGTGATGAATGTAGACATAATGGAGTTATGACATAACATAATATGCTAATGTACATGCTACTGTGAAAGACAGAGCCTTTTTTTGTAGAGACAACATGAGAGTGCTACATTTTGTGTGTGTGAGAGAGAATGGGTTGTAATTAGTGAGCTGATGCACTGTGTGGATCCTAAGAAACTGGCTCGTACTGACTCAAAGCCCAGCAGTGTGACTGATGCCTCTGGTTGGGAGGCTGCCCTGTATGCTATTAGCCTGTTTCTAATGATTGAGGATTGAGCTTTGTGTGCACTCGTGTGTGCATATGTATGTTGTGTGTGTCTTGAGTGCGTGCGTGTGTGTGTGTGTGTGGTTGGTTTTTGGATTCTTCTCTGTAGTTCGACTCCTTATTGGGAGGCGTGCGGATCTGCAGTAATTGCCACCTCTCGCCCACACAGAACACTGATGCCTTCACTGCTCACACAATGCAGCAGACACACATACGTGGACATACAAATACTCACAGACACACATGCACATACATATACAACATACATACATGCATACACACATACAGTACTGTGCAAAAGTCAGAGGCCATCTTTTGTTTGTTTCATTTAGAGTAAAAACGACCATTAAGTAAAATGAAAAAAGGATGAAAACACTGACATAAAAGAAAATTACCCAGAAGCCTAAACGATTAAATATAATTTTTTAGTGTTTAATGTGTCCACCTTTTGCTTTTACTACAGCTTCCATTCCTTTCAGGAGACTTGATTTCAGTCTTTCAAAGAAAGCTGCTACTTTTCCACACCTCCAATGTTTTCTGCAAGTAGTCTCACATTCAGTGATGTTGAGGTCATGGCTCAGAGATGGCCTTTCCTCTTCATCATTCAAGTGGACTGTGGACAGTAATGGGCTGGAGGTTAGGGAGCCAGCCTTGTGACTGGTTTGATCCCCTGAGCCAACAGTTCATGACTGTAGTGCCCTTGAGCAAGGCATCTAACCCCCAGCTACTCCTGGGCTCAGTGGATAGGACTGCCCACCACTCCGGGCAAGTGTGCTCACTGCCCTCTAGTGTATGTGCATTCACTAGTGTGTATGTGGGTGTTTCATTGCATGGATGGGTTAAAATACAGGGGTAAAAATTCTCCATTGTGGAACTAATAAGTGTAACTAATCTTCTCTCTCTCACTCTCTCTCTCTCTTTTCTGGAACCAGAATCCATTGCAGTGGCCAGCTGCCTTGAAATGCTATAGTACTGTTTTATGCCTTTTTCAGACTGATCTGCTTAATTCTTTCTTAATTGTGGTAGTTCAAGTCCTTCACTTGTTCTACATCCACCTGTTATGGGTATGTCTTGGTCAGGTAGCAAGCCAAACACATTGTACCTGAACTGCAACCAAACACCCTGTAATACTGACCTGAAGCAGTGCCAGTAGCTGTAACTACAGTATTCATAACTTGGCATTGCCGTTTCAGGTTTGTTTTTTCCTAAACACACATACATTTTAGATCAAGACTTTATGGTGCCAGGTGTCTCTTTCACACCTGCATGAATGCTGGTGAAGTGTCCAGCTGTGTGCTGTTGTGTTTAGTGTGAAGCATCCTATGTACAACTAGCTTTCAGTAGAAGAGCACTCCTAGTATAAGTAAGGCTGTTTTATTGTCTATTGCCAGCAATAACAAAAGCAGGTCTTAATTTGATATGAATTACTTTAAATTGCACCTTGTTAACTCACAGCTTGTTGAAACAAGGAAAGAAATTATTTTCAGATAATAAATTCTAAACTTTCAGGTGTGTTTATAAGTAGGTGATACGTCTGTATGATTTGAATTTGGTGAAGTTATTGTTTTGTGTGTAATACACTACATCTTTTACATTTTTGCATTCAAATCTATCAATGCAGGATGTAAATCAAATATAAATTATTAAAAAACTAAACAATTACATATAAATAAGTACATATATGTGATTACATACAAATAATTGGGCAATGTAAAAGTAGTGTGCAAATTTCAAAATTACAGTGACAGTGACAACTGTTGTCTTCTAAGGGCTCTGTACAGCTGAATATTGGTTTCTGTTCTTTTTTTCAGCCTTTTTTATCTCTGGATTGAAGACATTCTGATTGATGAATATTTTACCCTCAGCCCATAGATTTGATACTGTGTCATTATTACTGATCATGTCTTATGGAAGTTTACACCACACTAGTTAAATAGACAAAATTGCAGACAAAAATCAGGCTTCAATAATAGCAATGCTAATGAACTGTTCTAATAATGCAACATACTTTTGTCCTATTTTAGATAAGGTGCAAAAATAGAATCGGCCAAGATCAGAATTGGCAGATTATGTCTCCAAACACAACAATTTATTGGCTGATCTTTGTCGCAGTTTTATGGTGTAAATAGCTTGTGGCAGATGTGTGCAGTCTTACTGTATTTGAACAACTCATTGTCCTAAATAACTAGTTGCCTCTTTTTCTATATAGCAGTCACGTTATTTAAATAGGCAAAAAACAAACTATTTAAAAAACAGTTTGGCATATTAAACAGCATATATATATATATATATAATAGAAAGTAGTGGAGATATGCTAGGGTTTATCATTTTTTTCATTAAGCCCATCCAGTGTGAGCTTCAGGGAAAAAAAAGAAAACGCATGTGTTGTGTCACTGTCCTGTGGGAAATGTGGTCTGAAGGAAGTTAAAACTGTCTGCCTTCATAATGTGATCACTTAAAGCGGCTTCCAGATCCATCTGCTGAACAGCTTAGTGCGCGTGTGTGTGCCGCGTGTATGTGTTTGCTTGTCTGTAGAGTGGCCGTCGTGCGGCTGGCTCCGTGTGGCTGGGTGCAGGAATGAAAGCGGTGATAAAGGTTATGTTTTGTGATGAGCTGGAGCTGGGACTGACCGAACACATCAGGTCCAGACAGCAGGTAGGATGCTGAAAATGCTGGGACAGACCAGGATGTGGCCACCTGACAATGTATAAAAGAACTTTTAAAAACACCAGCTGTCCTTTATGTCCTTTTACGATGAATGGAAGTAGAAGTTGTCGAAAATTAGAATAAAAAAAATACTGTTATAATGTTTTTTCTTTCTTATAAAGTTACTGTTGTGGTGATGTGAGGTGAATATGTCCTTTTTAGTAAACATCTACAGTATTCACGTTTGCTTTTCCTTGTTTTCAAAGGGCTTTATGTGACTACTTAAAGGGGGATTTTTTTGTCTCCAAAATTTCTGCATTCAGAGTTGTTTAATGTAAAATTTGCCATTTTACAAACATTTTGTGAAGAAAATTCTCTGCAGTGGTGATGGTAGGAAGCAGACATCCGAAGTATTTAAAGCTTCTAAAAGATACACAGAAAGTTATTACTTTAAGTAGTTATGAATACGTTGTCTAATGCCTGAGACATAAAATGGCTATATTTGCATTGTAGGCATGGTGACCTCTGGTTCCCACCACTACTGTAAAGAAAATCTTCAATACACTTTATGTCAAACTACTCTGCTTGACTTTGTACACATCTAAAAGATTGAATTATGTTGTAATTTTAAACCACTGATGGGATTTCTCTTTGAGTCGCAAACTGCAAATTGGAAAATACATTTGGAATGTTGGTGTCGTCTTGTCTTGAGTGACCCTTCTTCTGCTGTTGAGCAGTTCTGCTGTTTAACATTATTACATTGCAGTTTCTTGGAAACATCACAGTAACACAGGCAGCTCAAGGACTGATGAAAATATATACTTTATTGGCAAATACAGGTGCTCACTGGAGGAGATCAGTCTACATGTGAAGCTTCCAGAGAAGAATGTCCTCTGGAAACTGAACAAGAAGCAGAGGTTTTATACAGTTTGAATAAAGTCATTAAGGTTAGGTGTGATGTCAAGCCCCAGAACGTCTAGAAGATTCAAGAGAGAATGTGGAATGACCATAGACGGGGAGCTGTGATGCGTGCACAAGTGGTAGACTTTCGTGTAGTTAATGAGGCTATTGGAATTACAAGATAGCACACCAAAAGTCTGAATAACATATCTAAACTTAATACGTTAGAAAGTCTGAATGAGACCAACAATATTGAATCTTACACCATGAAGCTAGTCTTGAAGCAATGTCTTGCAATGTGCAGCTGTGTGCAGCATACACCAGCTTTTACTGACATTAGTCTCTTTTCCATTTCCTGCTGTAGTGTTGTCCTCATTGCCATAATAATATCTAAAGCAGATGTGATGGCTTGAGATGGGGGAAATCAGGCCAGGCTTATGAAGCAAAGCAGATCTGCCTCTCTCAGGATATCCAGTATGTTCTGATGACTAGTTTTAGGTTTTGCAGTTGGCAAATGAGCAATATCACCTCTCTTTCTCTGTCTTTCAGCTCTTTACTTTTGGAGGGTGGATTTTTGGGCTCTTAATTTAGCTCCAGAGTGCGGCAGAGTGCTCTTTTTGACTGAGAATGAGCAAACCTGGAAAGAGAGGGAGTGAGAGGAGAATGAGGGAGAATGCAGAATTAGCCCACCTCAGTATGATTCATGCTTGTAGCCTCAGAGGTCTGCGAAAGCATCAGCGATGTGTGTGTGGAATGGGCCCCCTCACTCTGAGTGTGTTCTTCTATTCAAATGAAAACTTTGTCTTTAAATAAAGCCATTTTAAACCTGAGATCTTATTGCAAATAAGCTGTTATAAAACACATTCAGGCCTTTTGTTCCTTCTTTGACTTATGGAAGATTCCGTTTTCTGCTTGCTTTTGCCTTTGCCTTTCCTACTCAGGAAGCAGACCAGTCGTTTGAGCTCTGGTGGTTCAGTGCTTTGCCAATGTCTTTAAAATAAAGCATTTTTCTTTCTTTTTTTCCCTTGAATATCCTCAAGGTCAAGCATTGCCCGTTTAGACGGTCTGTGAAATCTGTTTCAACTGCACAATAGGCCCAGTAGGAGATCCCCTCCCAGTCATTGATTTCTCTGCAGCACTAAAAGTTCTTAACCTTGGATTACAAAAGGACTTAGAGTCCATATCCTACATTTTTTTTGTGTGTTTTAAGTAAACTTTCAAAATTTTTGTGATTTTGTCTGACTGTTCATGTGTGTTAATCAACTAATAATAGAATAATCAGCTTAAATGTATTCTATAAATGTGAAAAGCTGTAATGATAAAATGGTGGTGTTCTGACAAACTGAGATACTGTTCACCAGGAGCTAAATTATCACCATGAAAAAAAAAACACTAAGCAAGTTATGTAATAATACATATGCAGATTAACTACGAGGCTGAAGTTGGCTTCCTTTTTGCCAGCGTCTTATTTAAATTTTCTGTTCCACCATATTAAATGGTGCAGCAGTTATATTTTGGTGCCTGTAAGAAGCTCCAGCACTATCATGTTTTCTTTTCTGGTGGTTGAAGGTAACGTTTCATGGAAAGCTAAGTCAGACTTGCACATGTTGTATGTGACTACTTTATGCAGTTTAAAAAAACGCTTCCAGACTTTAGTGCTTCCAAACTTTTCTTTTTCTATCTTCTCACATAGGTATGTCACTGTATGGCCCTCTTCAAAATGAACTTACTGACTGAAATTTAGTGAACACATGAGTAATCAAAAATATTAAATATATAGATTAGACATTAGAATAGAAGTTCAAATTATGCTTCTGGTGTTTGAAGAAATTAGAAAGCAGATAGCTTTATAATATTTTGTGGCACTGTTTGTGGACAGTTCTTTAGGATCTGTAGGCACTTCTTTAGGATTGACTGTGCGGACACTACATAACCATTGGCTGAATAGACTGTAGGCTGTGCTTAGGGTGTGTTTAGCTCAAAAAATTACTTTGTTTGATACAGACACTAGTGAAAAAATATTGTGTTCCGTCCTGATGACCAGATCCTATTCACACCTGGCCGTTTCATGCTTGAGTATGAGAATTATATACAGATACATTTTAACCAGATGTTATACAAGTGTAAATGCAACCATCTGTCCCAGCCACAATGGACAAACAAAACCCCTCCCATTACTGTGATAGCGCATACCCTTGCTGTTCTTAATGTGGAGGGAAAAGTTTAGCTCTTAATGTGAGTTTGTCCTCCGAGTTTAATTCATACCTCTGAATTTACTTAATACTGAGATTTATGGCCTGAGGTTCTTCAAATAAAGT
This sequence comes from Pygocentrus nattereri, assembly GCF_015220715.1. Taxonomy (NCBI): domain Eukaryota; kingdom Metazoa; phylum Chordata; class Actinopteri; order Characiformes; family Serrasalmidae; genus Pygocentrus; species Pygocentrus nattereri. The sequence goes on along the minus strand of NC_051228.1, from coordinate 30,062,317 downwards.
GCTAGTTTTGCTTAATATATACTTTAACTTCATAGGCCCACGCAATACATGGCGTTTAATGCACGTGGTCCAAGACTGCGATGACTATTGCAGGAGGATAATTATTCGAAACATCCACTTTCTTCTAATCATTGGTGTGAAGTTGGTGTAAGAAAATAGATAATAGCATGCAAAATTATGATTTTCAATGTGACAACCATGTTTTGAATAACAGGAAGAAAACGGCAAAACACAGGTGGTGGTTGTACATGAGCTGATTTGCATAAAACAAGCCATACAGCAATGAGATTTCAGTGTGCCTAATTGGAGACTCATTTGACTACCAAGTGTAAATGCATGCATTTCCACCGATAGTCTGCAGTTACGCCACACTTTATCACTTCAACATAAATGGGCAGATGTAACTGCTACCTATAAGTTGAATGGATGTGTATGTAAATATGCTTGTAGTTGTGACATTACAACTCTGATTGATCTGAAATTCAAAACGGATTATACTAGCTTAGCTTCCATATATAAGGTACACCTTATTTAACATACATGAAAATACTGTCAGTATTTTAGAGTTTCCATGATATGGGCTCTTTAACTCACACACAAGCACACACACCAACATACACACACACAGATGCAGTTCTCTAGGGGCAGCGCACATGGGATGCTGGTGCTGTTGTTGTTGTGAGAGGCGAGCGGGCAGGGCTGTGTGAGAGCAGATTCTCTGTGCAGTCTGATGCTCCAGAGGAGGCGGAATGCTGTGTGCTTTCAGCAGCAGCAGCAGCAGCAGCCTCCCTCCCTCCCTCTGTCTCTCTTTCTCTTTTTCTCTCCCCCGCTCTCTGTCTGAAAGGCGGCCGTCCCGCACGGCTGTGGTCAGCCTGAGTGGCGGCGTGCACTCCTGCTAGCATCATGTGTGCTTCTGCTGCTGCTGCTGTTGCACATAGCTGTGTGGAGGAGAGCTCTAGCCTGTGGCAGCCTGCCGGGCTCCGTTTACGCTAGCTTCTGTCTGTGCCTTAGCCTTCCTCTCCTTTCCTCTCCTCTTTTCTCCTCTCCTCTCCTCATTTCCATCCCTCTATTTAGGCTTAGTGACGATGAATGGAATTCTCGGCAGAGCTATTTAACTCATAATGGATTGCCTATGTATTGTCACAACTAAGGTAAGCAGCGGCGTGAGCGAGAAGGAGGCAGCTGGAATGAGAGTGAGTGAGTGAGTGATGCAGAGAGAGGGAAGAAGCTCTTTGTGATCTACCAGGGAGTAGATGGTGTTTTTGACAGTAGCTGCAGTGGATTGCCATGGAGAAATGTTGCTATGGAGTTTATGTCTGTGTTTTTATCTCTGTTTATTCGGCGTGTGCCCTTTTACCTGCAAGCAAAGATTTTAAGTCGACTGTTCTCTTTCTGCTTCTCTTTCTGTATTCATGTGCGTATTAGTCCATGTCTGCTGGTGCTATATTCCGTATTGTTGACTCACATCTGTAGAGCTGTCACTGGTGGAACTTATAAGAAACTTCAGTGGTTCTTCTAATAATTAGTCACTAGTCTCCTAAGCTGTGAGCACTGTTTAACAGTAGGGCTAAATTATTTGTTCAATTTTCAAGTTGAAAGAGCTGCAATTTTAAATACATATTTTATTATTTGAGCTTGTATTAGGTTTAAATGGAACATTTAAACCTAGTTCCCTTAAATGGGAACATTTTTACGTAAAAATACAGACCTCATGATCTGGCTGTGTGGCAAAATACATTCAGCATGTCTACTTCAAGCCTGAAAAAATTTATGTTTTGGAATAATTTTTTTTTCCAAATCGTATAGCCCTGTTAGGCAGTATATTATGGAGACTCTTCAACCTTTTGTCTGGCCTTTATTTCGTTCTATTGACTTCTATAGTGAAATGCAGTGTGCTGATCCAGTTGTTGCTCCATATTCAGCACTGTAGATCTTTGTGTGTACATGTGATATAGAGGAGCTGTAGCTATTGTTTTTTCTAACGGCACCTGTTCCATTCAGATGTGCAGTGTGAGCGATGTGATACATGACCACTGTTTCCATTCCCTCAGCGCATGCACATATACAAGCCCATTCACTCTGAGAGAGAGGGAGTGCTTAATACCTGCTGGGTTTTACCTGACTCCCTCTTTCTTGCTGTCGCTCTCTTATTGCACTCATTCTTGGCCATTCTGAGGGCTGAAATGTGAGTGTTTTTTTTTGCAGGCTTTGTTAGTCATGTATTAAGATTGTCGCATTAATGCCAGTGCAACCTACCAAAGCTCTGCGCTAGGTCTAAACACACCGCCGCTCTAGTTGAAAGGAATTACTAATGTTGCTTTTTTAAATAGCGCTTAGACTGCAGCGTGGCCCCTCTCTCTCTCTCTCTCTCTCTCTCTCTCTCTCTCTCTCTCTCTCTCTCTCTCTCTCTCTCTCTCTCTCTCTCTCTCTCTCTCTCTCTCTCTCTCTCTCTCTCTCTCTCTCTCTCTCTCTCTCTCTCTCTCTCTCTCTCTCTCTCTCTCTCTCTCTCTGTGTGTGTGTGTGTGTGTGTGTGTGTGTGTGTGTGTGTGTGTGTGTAAAACCTCAGCCATGTTGTTGGAGGCAGCTGAGGCTGTAGTCTCTTACACACAGTTCTGTGGCCTCAGCGATCAGGGTGGGTTTGTTAGGTGGATCATGCTGCAGTGCTTTCACCTGAAAGCCCTGCTCTTGGCTGTTTGGTCAAGTTGGTGTGATTTCTTCTGTGGGTGTGTGGAGGTTTGGATTGACCCCAGTGTATACAGTGATGAGCTCATTCCCAGCCTGCAGAATTAGCTATATGGCACAGACACACATCTACTCACCTGGACAGCTGCAGAACTGTTTCAGAACATGCCCACCAGAACAGGAAGAGAGAAAAGGTGGTGATTCAGAAGCGTACAGGCAGCCTAAAGCACATCTTCTTCTCTCTGACTCAAAACTGTAATTGTTTCCTAGAAAACCCAGAGCAGATGCTGGATTTCATAATGCACATTGAGAATTTCATTTGCCATGATGAAAGAATGCAAACATTTCATTACATACAAATTGTTATTAACTTAACCCTTTCTTTTCACCTGTGTAGCTGTCTTGTGCTTCATTACTACACAGTAAGGCTGCATTGGATCTAATAACTAAAAGTTGTGAGATTATTTTGCGTGTGTGTGTGTGTGTGTGTGTGTGTGTGTGTGTGTGTGTGTATAGTTTTAGGCATCTAATCAAATTTTTAAACAATTGACCTCAGCAGTGAGTTTATTACAATATACATTAGAATAAAGTCATATTCATAATTCAAATAAACATAAACAATAGAAAGTAACAAGAATTTCTTGGGTCCATATTTTTCCTTGACACCTTCACAGCCACCACAGAGACTTGTTAATATCATCAGTTACATCTTGAGCACAATTTGCTAAAGCACTGATTGGTCAAACCAGGAGTTGCTTTTTAACTACATATAACACTGGGCTTCCTCGAAAATGGTTAAACAATAACCAAACAACCAATAATAATAAATATAATAATAAAATGAGCAATAACAAATATATATATATATATATATATATATATATATATATATATATATATATATATATATATATATATATATATATATATATATATATATATATATAAATATTCTATGAATTTTGTTTATTCAAATATTAACACTTTTCTCAGCAAATATACACAAACTACACAAATAAATAGATCTTGAAAATGTGTCTTGGGTGCCTAAGTATATAAAATATCAACCCGTATAATACAGTCGAACATAAAACTCCCACAGTCTAATTATGTTTTTTGTTTTTATTTTTCTGTAATTTTTAAAATATCTATTTTATTAGACTTATCTCTCCCCTAAAAAATGCTAGTTGTGCATTACAGTGTGTAGAAGTGTATTCTTTATAAAGGATGCAGGTAAAATTAATACCTTCTTTTTATAAATAAAGAAGCAATTTTAGACTTAAATATAGGCTGTAGAACATGGTGCCATATAGACCAAGTGGGCCGTTTGGGCCATGGCAGCCAAGATGCTTGCAGGACTGTTGGGTCTACCTAAATTCAGTCACCTGAACAGATGCAGTGCATTCACAAGTGAGTAAAATTAGGGATTCATGATAATAGTGGATACTTAATTCCACAAAGCATCCACAGAAACCTGGAACTGTGAGTGCTCAATGCACACAATGAGCAGCCTTTTGCAATGACGATGTTCACAATAAGAATTTATAAATAATATATTGTGCAATCCTACTACACACTAGCTTTGCCTTCACCAAATGGCATGAACTCAGGAAATAAGACACCAACATCCTTCATGATTCTGGAAAAAAGTGAGCATTCAGAATCACTGGAACCACTTCAAGTAATTATGCTGCTTAGCATAGCAATGGATTCTTTGTTAGTCTATCACTTTTCACAGCCAACGTCTGTGAAGGGCTGCATTTATAGCTGAATAATTTGTGTTTCTAGACAACATGACCATTTCTTAGGAGAGTAATGGTACACCCAGCCCACAGTTCTTTTCGATTCATGACACTGGGTGCATGATTTGATATTCTAATGATATTTTTGACGGAAATTGAATGAAGATAAATGATGACTGTTGCATAATTTACTAATGAGATCAGGGCTAGATGACTGGAGTAGTGTGCCATGTGACATAAATGTGCAGTGGGTTGCTGATTTGGTTCTTTGAGAACTTCAAACAATTGTGGTTTTTAAACAATGCAGTTGCGTTTGATGGCATAACTAATGTCCATTCTCCACAATGCATTGTCACATCACTATAATGCATTGTCACATTTCTTTCACAATTCACTGTTACACTTCTACCATTTCTAGATGGTCATTCCATTTGGAGTCCCAGCATAGTAGAACGTTTGCCTTACTGAGGAGGTTTGTTGTAAGAATGGAACTGAAGTCTTGATAGATTACTTAATGTATAATGTGGATCATACAGATGACAGAGGGGTGTTACACTGTAAAATGAACTGAAGTGGACTTCAGATGTGCACATCATTTCTGGAAGAAAAAAATAAATTACATTAGAATTATTGCCAAAAGTAAGTAAATTGAGAGGTTAGATTGGGTTAATTAGTACATTTAATTCATGAGGAAATGATGTGCACAAGTAAATTCAGTGCAGTTGTTTTTTCTGTTAGTCACTAGTGGTTATTTCTCTAGGGTTAGAATAGTTTCTGGCTTTCTGTATTCTGCTCGTTTGCACTGAGTACCATCTGACATCTGCCTCCTTTATACCTTGTTTCTTTTTTTTTTCCTCTGATGTGCACATTTTCTGGTTTATTCATTGAGGTGAGAATGCTTTTATATTGACGAAACCCAATTCAGTCAGTCTAAAGATGATGATTCATCGTTCATGTGGTTACTTTTGACAGGTGGAAGAAGGCATTTGACAGTGTCAAGTCGTGTGTGTGTGTGTGTGTGTGTGTGTGTGTGTGTGTACACATAACTCAAGAGCCTATGAAAACAGTGTAAAAACTTAAAGCTTAGAGCTCTTTGTAGAGTTGGTGGGGAAACAGGGAGTGATCATGTTCCCAAGTTATGCAGTAAAAATGACTCTTATAAGAGAATCTGTAATGATTCTATGCAGGGAGACTATGTACAGCCTTCATAAAGGCAACCCACTGGAAGCGAGGATGATATTTATCTAGTGGGAGAGGGGGAAGCAGAGGGCACCCTGAGGAGATTGAGGAATCTTCAGATGGAAAGAACAGAAGCATTCTGAGTGATGGTGTTGGGCTGCAGAGACTCACTCTCTTCCTCTCTTTTCCCAGATCTTGCATGTGCACTGAGTTATCTGGTTACACATGCCTAGCATCTAAACACATTGGCCATTTAGTCAGAAACACAAACCATGTGGGTGTACCTTTTTAGGTATGCGATTCCTGACTGTAACATGTCTATTGTTGCACAATTTAGCCAGCGTCTACGCTGTCCATCAATGGAAATCTTTTACCAAAGGACCATCAAAGGTTCCACCTTTGGGCCACCACTTACCAGACGTTATTTGGCTGTTGGTTAGTTGGCTGTTCTCAGCGCTACAATGACACTACCATGGTGGTGGCACAGTAGTGTGACTTAGCTGGTTTGAGTTTATCAGGCAAGCAGTTTTTCCTCTGATGGACAGGATAGTGTGTGGTTGATGAGCAGTCGGTAACTGTAAATATACAAAGGACGTCTATATGGTAGCATCCCTTATAGCCCCTATATGTTTGGCCATTGACCGTCTATTCTAGGTAGATGTACTAGATGTGCTCTCCTGTTGGAAATCAAAGCATGTTTTGTTGATTCCACTGTCAGTTTCGAATTAAGTCCTAACAAATGAGAGAGCTAGCTAGGCTGTATTTGCCTAGAACACCACAGAGAAAAACCCTGATTGGATGATATTTTGTTTGGCGTTTCATGTATCTAATAAAATAACTACAATACGTGTGTGTGTGTGTGTGTGTGTGTGTATGTAGGTATATATGTATATTTATGTGTGTGTGTGTGTGTGTGTGTGTATGTGTGTGTGTGTGTATATATATATATATATATATATATATATATATATATATATATATATATATATATATATATATATATATATATATATATATAAATAAAATTTCTCTCACAGAAATCACTGTGTCTTCTCTAAAAGTCCAGCAGGCCCTAAGGGGTTTCCCACTGTTTTTTTTTCAGTAAGGCTGGTAGCCTTTTTATATCAACTCTGTGTCCAGCATCATATCTAAACAGCATCCAGGCCTTTTATTCTGTCCTTACTGCGTTCTTTATTAATCCTTGCCAGTGTGTACTATGGTCGCTGCGTCCTGTTTGTGTGCTGGCTTTCAACAGAACCCAGACAAAAATCTCATTACCATAATGAGTCTGTGCTTCCAGACTTGGAAATGACAGTCAGGACATGCAGGTTTAAAAACAAGGAAAATTCTCCTTCTAAGAGAGAGAAGAAAGGAGATAGGGAGAGTGAGCTGAGCAAAGAACATGGTATTGATGTCCTGAGCCTCAGATCTTTACATGTTCACTACCACATACTGGTATCCTTTGCTAGTTCACACATCCAAATTCTGAAGATCTCTGCAAACTTGAACATGAATACCTTTGATCTGGGAACATCTTCAGTGAGAAGCACCTTGATCTGGGCACATCAAAACTGAGGAACTGTCCTTTTTGACACTGAAGCCTCGTCTTACATGTGTTTTAGTAATTGGCTATTATTTTGTTTAAAAACTTACAGTAAGTTGCATTTTGCAGTGAATGTCCAAAGAGAAACTTAATTTTGAAAATTAAATAATTTTTTTAAGGAAAAGTGGAGGTGCCCAAAAGTGGGCTCAGGGTACTGTAATGTGCTAAATACTGTGATCAAATTGTGTCCATTAACTTTATCATACATCACACTTATAATGTGGCTTTATTGCCTTTGCAGTGACCTTCTTAGCATCTGTCCAGCCCTCTGTTCTTTGTGAATATCTAAGTTTGAGAAGTGCCTTTCTGAGACACAAAACATTGGAAGGAGGTTACACAATGGTGTTAAACATGGGCTAATTTAATTATTTAATGAACAAATCCACTTAAAAACATTCTGCAAGGAAACAATGAGTTGATGTGTCCAGCATATAAATGTTCCTTTCTGTTTAATTCTAAATTTCAAAACACAGAATGGAATGGCCATTGACTTCTCTTAATTTGATTGGACAGCATCCAAATCAGCCCCTGGCAGTGTCTTGACAGTTAGTGCAGATTTAAATTTGGTTTCCTAGAGAAAGAATTACATTAAGCTTGTGCAAGAAAGTGGTACAGCAGCCAGAGTAGGGTTTATACAAGCAGTTGATATGAGAAAGCAGAGTATAGATGGGGAATAGCATTCTTGTACCTGTTTTTAATACAATTTTAACAACATAGTCTATTAGAGGAGTAGTTTAACCAAAAGAAAATCTTTTCCTAGATACTACCATAGCTACTGTTGCTAGGTTGGCCAGCCTTTACAGGATATTTCTAACCTAATGAGAAACTGTAGCAACTCATTTTTCTCAGAATACCCAGAGTCCATTATACTTTATTTTTGTATTTTATGTTTATTATTCCACTTATAACGTTTGTGTGGGCTTATGCACCAAATTTATTTTGCATGACCCTTTTCCAACCACTCTTTTTCTCCTAGAAATAAAATGGTTGCTTTTGTGGTTTTAAGACTGCTATATGTAAATGACCTCTGTTCTGATTGGCTGCCCTGTGCTACACTATGGGAAAAACAAAGTGTGACAAAGGGCTATATTACCTAGAGCTATGTCAGTGAAGTCAGTTTTCTTGATGATCACAGATTCCAGTGATGGAGAGAGTGAAACACAGTCAGAAATCTTTAGATCTCAATAAAAAAGATCTTTCAAACAAAGATTAAAATTGGCTCAGTCACAGATGCTTGCACGTTTCACCATATTGCATAGGTGATTGCTGAGTTGATAAACAAGTAAAACCCACCTAACTGAGAATTAATAGCATGCTCTAAATGTAAATATACAGTACACATGAGTGATGTTCTACACTTATTATTCAGGTTGAAAGATTTTTGTCAATGTCCTGCAAAACTTTACTCCTGTAAAAATGGTAGCTATAAAACTGGATCTTCATGCAAAGTCATAGATGAACCACTTTTGGCTCCCTAAAAAAAACTCATAATTGCATTGTCATTGCATAATTCAATTGTTGTGATGTAAGTAAGGTAATTCAGAGTGCTTTCATTTGAATTTCTGCATTATAGAAAAACAACCTGACTTGGATTTCTTTACAGTTGGACTGGTGATAAGAACCAGAGTTTGTAATGTCTTGATATACTCACATATGCAATTATCCAAAACCTCCAGAGAACCTATGTGTTTTTTTTTTACTTTACATGTAATGCTGATGATGTTGAAATAGTGACAATATAATAGATCTTTTAAAAATACATTTTACACCACAATATTGTGGCAAACTATGATGCAACAATGCATCACGTGTCAAGCAGTGCATTCATAACCATTTCTTATAATACCTTTCTGTGAAGGAGCTTTAAGAAGCATGAAACTATTTGGAAGTCTGGTTCCTTTTGACACCATTGTGAAGAATTCTAACTCTTGAATGGAGAATTCCACATCAAACCACTCTGAATGACTTTGTTTGCATCTTAACCTTTTTGAGTACTTCCACATAAAGGTTCTAGGAAGACCCCTCAAGGTGACACAAGCTGATACAAAAATTTTTAGTGAGGTACCATTTACAGAAATGTTACCTACATCTCATAGTGCATAAACTGTATTACACCAACCGTAAGTTATTTTTTACGTTTATTTTTTACATTATACATACATATAAAAGGCTATCTGTTCCGAACACCAGCTAATGGGAAAGGTAGCTAATCATACAGTTAATTAAGCCAAATTCGATTATAATATACCTTCTGATTTTTGAATAATGTAAGCTTCAAGATACTATACCCTCAGTGTGCTGGTTAAGTGAACCTTCTCATGCTGTTATGTGTAGGTAATACTAAGAAGCTACTAGAGCTAGACTAATGCATAATGATTTGGCTTGCAAGATCATTATTTATTTTTTTTTAAACTAGAGCTCCGGTCTAGCTGGTTACGGCCATGCAGACCCTTTACATTACCTCATTCTCTGATGTCTCTTTTTCAAGCATTATTCTTTAATAAAGTGATTATTTAATCCGTGGCATTGGCATTTAGCCCTGTTCCTGGACCACCCTCTGTCCTGCACATTTTAGTTTCCCTGGCCCCCAACACATACTAGATTCAACTAATCAGTTCATTAACAAGCCCTTTATGACCTGAAATGAGTGTGTTAGAGCAGGAAAACACTAAAATGTGCTCAGAAATGAGCACTCCAGGACCAGAGTTTGTAACCTGTGATCTCTGGCATTGCCCATTTGCAGCACTTTTTCAGAGTGTAGATAAGTAAAATACACTAAGAGAGACGCACAAAAAGAGACTAAAGAAAAACGGGGAGAGAAGACAAGCTCTTCTCCAGAGGTTGTTGGACTATTCTGTGTGTGTTTACAGCCATCTCAAGAATTCACACTTTTTGTCTAATAAAGCTGTTATTAGTATGTTTTGCTGTTGGAGGAGCTGGGTGCGTCGTCATTCTATTTAAAGCTTTGTTGAAATTGTCCATGCTCACCCAACCCCCATACCTCAGTCATCATCTCTCTCTCTCTCTCTCTCTCGCTCTGGGTAGAGTTTGAGTTATGTAATGGTTTGGTGGAGTTAGCGCTGAAAGAACGGCCTCCCACATGAGTGTATGTGCTGAAAGCCCGTGTGGATGTGTAGCAGTGTGTCAGTGCTGCGCTGCCGTGGCTGTTTTTAGCTGGATTGTCAGAAGTGGTGCAATGACGACACTCTTCTTCCTAAACATGCTTACTTTTTCTTATCTTCTCTGTCTTCATCTCATCTCATATCTCATCTCATGTCATTCCTAAACATGCTTACTTTTTCTTATCTTCTCTGTCTTCATCTCATCTCATATCTCATCTCATGTCATCTCTTCTATTCTCAGCATGGGAGAAATGCTCAGTGATTTTCTATGTCTGTCCCACATACATCTGCTGCCTTTGAACACACCCACACACACACACACACACACACCCACCCACACAGAAGAGCTCATTCACTCACATGGGGGCATCTTTGTGAATATTGCACAATGCCCACACATTCATGTTTACTTTCTTATAACTTTTCTTTGCTGTCATTTTCTGTTGTTTGGTACTCATTACTACAGTTGTCAAAATCTTGTCCATAGACATAATGGAGTACACTCACTGTGATCCTGACTTTGTGTCTAGAGACACAACAGACATGTTAAAGAAGGAGAGCTATAAAGACATCAGTTTGACTAGTTTCACATCAACATCAGTGTCTACGGGTGCACCATATATCCAGTGAGTTTTTTAAATGTGAAACGTTCATTGTTATTATTTCCCAATATTGGAATTACAAATGCTAATTACGACCAAAAACTTGCTGCTTCTATTACTGACGTACATTCAGTCATTAGTGGTGGCCACCGAAGTGGATAACACCTTTACCCAGTGCACTGCAGAGAGGTTCCTTTAGACATTCAGGCAGGACACCACTGTTAGACTGATAAGAGTCCCCCCTTGCTACACTCCTGATGCTACATTTATCTATTGATTTAAGTGACTGTAGATAAGCGTATCTGTTAAACCTGCTATAATTGCGCTCAAAGGCTATTGCAGTGCATCCAACAATAAAGTCACCATCCTTTTTTTATGTAGTGGTAGAAAACAGTGTAGCACATAGAAAGTTTCAGTTCCGCATGCTAATTCATTTTGCTGTTCAGTTCAGACACGCACATCATAACTACTCTGGAGGCAGATTATGAATGATTATGGAGTTCAATGAGCCAAAGCCACAAGTCTCTGAATTGGCAGTCAGGCATTATGCCCAATAGGGTTAAAATGCAGAACGGTAAAATGATCTGTATTGATATTGGCCATAACAAAGTGATAATTTTCGGGTATCATTATTAACCCAGAAGTTCCATCTTTGTATCTATGACTGCTGTTGTTTCTGGATTGTGATGCTGTTTGCTCATTTGTTTAGTTTGTAGAAAGTGTGAAAGTGCTCTGTGTGTACTGTTTATGTTGCTTGGTACTGTGTTGTTTATTTCTAAGGCTCCTCGCTTATCTGGAGCCAGGAAATCTCTGCAGTATCTGCTTGCCTGAGCACCTGCTGCTTGAGGAACATTTGCAGTGACAGAGTGAGTGTGTATTTGGGAGACTGAAACAGAGAGAAAGAGATACCATGTGCAATTGCATATGGGCAAGAGTCAGAGTCTGTGTGTGTGTGTGTGTGTGTGTGTGTGTGTGTGAGAGAGAGAGACAAGTAATGAGAATGCCCTAGCCTGATATACATCAGAGAGAAATATTCCTGTTACTCTGGTAGTGACTTCTGAATAATTTAAAGATTCTTAAAGGGCTCATATAAAATGGAAAACCGCATTTTATTGCAGTTTATTTAATAAAAAAGTTTGTTGTAATATATAAACACTTCATATACTTTTCTGCCATTCAGTCCTCTGTTTGTACAATGAATATATGAAAATCCAAGTTGCAAAAGCTCCTCGTATTGAATTTGCTTTTGTGATGTCACAAAAAGCAACACATTTACAAACATCCACCTATTCAGCATATAGCAGATTAGCTCCACCAATTCGCAATGAAATTATCAGCTTGGTTTGCTTTTTCAGTGTGGCACGAGACATAGCAGCCAACCAGAAGAAAGGTCATTTTACATATCGCTGCTTTCGGAAGAAAACCTTGTATCTCCATTTTTGTCATTTTTCAGTTTTTGACGAAATTTCAAAGCACCTGTTGGCCATTACATTGTGTGTAAATTTTGTGATGAATCGACCAAAAGAAAAGGCCCAAAATGACTTGGAAAGACGTCAGATTCCATTGACTTACATTAAAACTACAGTATGTTTTTTCTTTCTCCTGTAATTTTACCATTTTGGAGATACAAGGTTTTCTTTTGACAACAGCGATATATAAGTCTTATACATATAGCACAGTTACAAAAACAGACCAATTAATTCTCAGATATTAAGAAAAGTTGAAAAATGGTAATGTGAAATGAATTATGATTGGTACACAACTCGCAGAAATGTCATTACTGAGCTATGGGAAAAATAAAATACAAGAACAATTTATAATATGGGTCCTTTAAATTATTTCAGTCTTCCTGCAGCATCAGCAGTATTGCTGAACTCCATGATGATGATGATACATCATACAAGTATAGCCTTGTTTTTAAGTATGCTTGTTTAAATTCAAGGACTAGCCATGTCCCTGGAAGACCTTGTTGGTCATTAATTAAAACTGTGATTGAGGTTATGTTATACAATCAGAGAATGGATTTAGGTCATTAAGTCTGCAGCTGCTGATCACAGAGTGATTGGCATGTTGAGTGTTGGAAGCAGTTGAATAAGGACATGAGGAAGAGTTTTCACTCAGAATTGTTCTCACCTGTCTTTTGATTGATTTAATATCAATCTTAAGACATTGTAGATATTGCTGATGACTACAAAAGCATGCTGTAATTTTAGCAGAATTGTTTCACACTTGTAGCTTTATGGAACAGTGTAGATGAGTAGCATACTCCTGTTTGTGAAAAGGAGCATAAATATGCTAGGAGTGTTCCTAGGGGTTTTTCTGCCCTTTAGTCTGTACCAAAAATGCAGTCCAACCTGAAACTCTCTTGGCATGTTCATGTTTGTAAGAAGAAGAGGAATTATTTTATTACCATTATTGTCAGAGCGTTGTTTTTTGCAGAAACAAAAAAAAAAAAAATCAAAACATGTGGAAGCAAGTCAAATGTGCACACTCAAACCCATTAAAGCAGAATGTAAATCACATAATTAATTACATAATTACATTTAAATAGTAGACTACATTTAAATGTCAGTAAGAACACTAGACATTTAAGGGTTAAAGGAAAACTGCTCCAATTTTGAAAAAAATCTGAATAAAAAGTCATCCAGGGTGTTGTGAGTGAAATAGTAGTGAAACTAAGCAGACTTCTTTACAGTGATCGTGTTAGGTAATGCAAATTTTATTTTCTTTCCAAAACCATGGTACACCCACACATCTTTTTTATATGTTGATAAAGGAAAAATAATAGTAAATCTGGGTGGGAAAAATGTTTTCGGCAGGCAGTGGCAGGGGGCATCCTTGATGGAGGGTGCAGACTTGTAGGACTAGGGTTAAACAATGTACTGGTCCAGGCCAGTTCAGCCTAATAAATTTGGGATGTAGTTCATTTTTACCTAATGTTAAGATTCCAGTTTAAAATGCTATACTACCAAGCTTAATAACATTGTTGTAACTAATCATCTAAAGTAGGCAGGTTGGAAACAGTGAATTTGCTATCATGGACATATAATATGATGGAGGAACTACATTTCATCTTATAAGTGGGACCTTTTACGTGCATACAAAATGGATTTAGTCTGAAATCAGTAATGCGCTCTAAATTTTCATATTTTGACAAAGCAATAAGTGATGTGTTTCAGTCTCTCAGTGGACTGAGTGGGATTGTCCCCCTAATTCTGTATTCTGTAACCTTGTAAGTTACTACAAAAGAATGCATGTGGCAAACAAGTATATGCCAATCAAGGTCTGGCCCTGGTTAAACTGCTTTAAAAAGTGACGTGTATAGGTCTGAGTTTGCCTGTAGAGAGCACATGTAAAATGTATGGATTTTGCTATCTTTTACCACTGACATTGTCACTTGTACTTTTAAAAAGTATGTTTTGCTTTGTGTAGCTGAGCTTCAGAAGTACATCTACAGCTTAAGGCTGAGGTTATGCTGCTCACAACAATACAGTATGGTTGTATTTGTATGAGAGACTTGATTACAAGGTCTATGTGCAGAGCAGAAAAGCACGAGAGTGAGTTTGTGTCAGAGGAAAGGCTAAATAAATGATGGTGGTGATGAATTATGTATTGTGGGAACAGTGGGTCCCATTCATGAACTTGTGCTTATACTTTTCATAGGAATGTAGTCAAGCAGGTTTGGATCAATGACTTTACTTGAAGTCACTTTGCAAACAAATTTAGAAGTAAAACAACCACTCTATACATAAAGCTAATTTAACCCCCACTTTTAACACCTGAAGTATGAAAGTGACGTGTATAGTAGGGTCTGCACAGACTAGCCAGCTAGTTGATTTGTCAGCTTTACTGCTCAGCATTGATGCTTTAAGCTAGTCACGGGGCAGGGCACCAAACTCTCTTTGCCTCTTCGCTCAGGTGCTCATGCTGCCCTAAATTAAATGAATGTTTTGGCTTTGGGAGTGTGAGTGCCTTTAAATGAAGCAGAGAGGGAAGAGAGAAAGAGATTCCCTGCTGCTCCGTCCCTGCTCCCTAGCTTGGCCAGTAAAGGAGACCCATTGTGCTTGTGCTCTGATTATGTGTTAACCATGGATGTCTAAACTCTCACGCAGCCCTCTATGGTGTGTGTGATAGACATGAACCTGCAATCATGGTGACAGCTCAGCTCAGACTCAGGACCTCTTACAGGACACGCGCTTACAAAGTCACAAACTCGTGATAGCCGTGATATTGAAGAAAATTTAACGTCAGTGTGAATCAGACATAACACATAAGGGGTTATGTTCATGCACCCAGAGTATTGCAATTATCAGATATGGACACATTTGCTCATATTTGTGTGTTTGGTAAGATCTGGAAGTTGCAAAGAGACAAATAAGCCTTTGAATAAACAGGTCTATTGTTTGTGTGGACATCATTTGCCTGCTCTGGTCTCTTGGGCGACAAAGACCTTCACTGCAGTCTATTCTTATTTTTCTGTTGTCTATTATTATACAACCAAATGTTTTACTTTTAACTATGTTTCTTTGTGTGCATACGTGTGTGCTTGTGTGGTCATGTCAGGTGAGATAAGGCTCCTCAGGGCCAGGAAAGCTTGTCAGACTGTATCTGATCCTTTCGAAACGGCTCAGACACACGGTCTGCTCCACTTCTCAAAGTGCCACTGGAGCAGCTACTGCTTTTAGACAGGAGAATACAGACAAGGTCTGCTGTGCAGCATTCTTATATGGGGATGGTCATGTAATAAAGTGGTATTACATTAGTTAAACCCTTCCATGGTTCAAATACACGTGAAATGCAGAATCTGTGTTTCTGTGATGTTTTTCCTCTGTAACATTTGCTATGGTTAATTTACTTTTTTATCATACGAGACACTACTCATACATTTCTGTGTAAAACCTAGGTGTGACACAGCCTAACTGGAATGATTGGAATGACTGATGGTTTTTAGAGGAACATTGAGCAGTAGTAATAACACCTAAAGCATATAAACAGTTGTGATGAACCCAGACATGCCATGGTTTTTAGTGCCAGGGAACTTATGAAGTGAATTCTGGCCTCTCAGCATGCTTCATTCCTGATTGCAGTCACACAGGGTTTCTGAAAGGAAGTGACACTTCCAAAGCAGCATTTAGCACATTTGACCAAAAAACAAAGCAGCTGTCGCTTGGAATAAATGAGATGTAGAAGTTCAGCCTCACCCAATTAGCGACTCTTGTGTCCAGCTATGTAGTAATGGTACAGCTGTGGAAATTCTTAAGGCATTAGAAGCTCAAGACTCTATGGCTGAAGTCATGCTTACAGGCCTTAGAAACACTTGAAGATATAGCTGAGGGAATCTTTACAGGGATTACAAAAACTGTGATGGTATTACTGAGGGAATCCTAACAATAATTAGAAATTTGTGATAGTATAACTGAGAGAATCCTTACAGGCATTAGGAATATGGGATAGCTTAAGGAATCCTTATTGTATACTGTTGCTACAGAACTGTGAGTTCTTTTAAGCTGTTACTGTTTGGAAGCTGGTTTTTTTTATAATTGGATCTCATATTATTTATTCTGCCTCTGGAGGTGTCTGGAGTGAAAGTCACTGTTTTATGTACTCTCTCTTCTACAGCAATCATTAAAGTAGCATCTCTAAACAGTTCTGAAGTGTTAATTCAATAGCTCTCAGAAATAACTAAAGAAAACATGTTCTAAATAGCCAATTGCGGGTCTGTTTTGTTCTATATCGTTGTCTGTAGAGAACAAACCTTACTGTAGTCACATGGTCAGGCTATTCAAAGCTGTCAGACGAGAGCTTGATTCTCAGTGTAATGTTAAAACTGACCTCTTGCACACCTCTCTCTCTCTCTCTCTCTCTCTCTCTCTCTCTCTCTCTCTCTCTCTCTCGCTCTCGCTCGCTCGCTCTCGCTGTAGCTCTCTCGTGCTCTTTCATTCTCTTGCTTTTTGAAAGCCAGATGATTAAAGCCATGACATCACAGGACCCAGAGCAGGCCTTATTTAACATACAACACACACGTAAATTCTGTGGCAGCTCTCAAACACACACTCTTTTGTACACTCATTGTTTCAAAAGCAAGCAAAAAAACCCCAACTAAATAAAAAATTCTCATACACGCAGTAAATGTAAATGGTGGCGAAAGATTACATTTGTGAATGAAGACATCAAAACAGCTATTTTAATGTTTGGATTGCTTGTGCTGGGATTTTACTTGGGTTTTATTAAAACATTTTTTTAAATGCTCTAGACAGGCTGTATTATAAAATGAAGCAATCCAGAAATGTATTAGATTTTTATCAGGTGCAAACCATAAATGCAGTATTTTTTTCAGTAGTATAGCATACTGTTTAATAGGTGTAAGCAAAGATCTAGGCCAAAAGTTTACCTCATAAGAACATTTATTGCAACAGAAAAGTTTACATCACAACAAATGAAATATAAGTGCACTTTTAGGTGTCGGGTTGAGGGGCAAAGCTTAGCCAACCTAACGACAGTAACTAGCTAATAGAACATTTGTGATATAATTCACAACATCGTTTCACTTTTTATTAACCAGAGCATGAACAGAATGTGTCATCAGTGTAGGCTGACCTGCTCAACAGACTGCTAACAAACTATGGGCAAACTATGGCCACCAGTAATGGTCAGAAACAATTAAAGTCTAGATCTTTTAGTGAAGCAGTCACTGTAAACTACAAAGCTTCTACTTTATGTGTTTAAGTTGTTGTATATGAATACAAATAATAATATGCACCGCTAACTTTCTGTAGCACATTCTAGTGTCATGGACCGCCAAGCCGTGAATGACGAAAGAACACATGAAATCTGAATCACATATCAAGACATCTGATTTGACTCTGATTTCAGATTTGAAACCACCTACAAATGTGGCCTGAATGCAATTGGAAAAAGATTCAGATGTCAAATGACGTTTTGCCATTCAGACTGCAGAATATTTGTCCTGCTCAACTCGGACATGCTGGAAAATCACATTTGAGCTGCCTGCCTGAACTAAGTGAAGCCTAACTTAGGCCTAAGTATCAACAGGTTGGGGTCTGTACAGTAATGGTAAGCAAAAAAGCAATTAGGTTCTTAATGGCAAATATTTATATGACAGTTAATTGTCAGTTAATATTTCATGATGGTAAGAGGCCTACTTCTCTCCTCTCCTGTTCCACTCTGTGTTGCGGGATCCCCATTTGCTTGTGCTTTCCTGAGGCAGTACTCATTTTACGAGAGTGTGTCTGTGTGTGTGTATGCCGTCTCCTGCCTGTAGGGCTGTATCTGTGTGCAGCAGCACAGGGCACGACCCCGTGTGGGGAACTCACACACCCAGTAACCCTCTACCCCGCTGCGATATGGTCATCACCCGCCCCAGAATGCCGCTGTGGCTGAGTGCTGCTTTTGCTTCATGCACACACACACATTGGGCTTTAGTGAGTTTAGTTAGATTATCCATCACCAAAACACACAGTGAACAAACAATAAATAGACTGCAGTAATGAACAAATAATACATGTTATGAGCAAGAACATTAGTTTCCCATCATACAATGGACAGAGTATGTGATTGTGAGGACCATTCAAATCATATTGTATTACTTTCCTGGTTTATTTTGAGGCACACTGTTGTTGATATAACCCATTGAATCGACACAAATTCCTTTATGGCACAGCAGAGCAGTGACCAGACAGGAAAGGCCAAGTAGCCGAGGGCAACGTCAAGTATTGTGTTTTTTAGTGTCATTTCATCTGTCAGCCTGAAGTGAAGGGCACTTGAAGTCATAAGGAGATCATTTGGGTTGTTGAGCTGGAATGAAAATTCAGAGCTGTAGGGGAGAGTTTGCATTAACACTAAGAGGTCCATGGCACAATGAAGAAAATAAAAAAATCTTGCATTACTCATAAATCTTTATAACTGGTGTTATTTGTTTGTTTGTTTGTTTGTTTATTTATAAGATATTGGGCCAGATGGACAGGCAATTTTTTTATGTCAAGAAATCAAACTTTTTGGACCTCTATAGCTTCAACTATATATTGCTCTTACAAAACACCCACCCAATTCCCCACCTCAGTGAGCATTTTGATTTTTATGTGCCAAATAACTCTGTGAAGGCCAACCCAGTCATACTGAAGTTGTGAAGGAAGGGAATGTAATGGATAGTCATCAAGGTTTTAAAAGTTCAAACGTACTAACGTTTGAAAAAAAAACGTTTAAAAGTTTAAAACGTTCAAACTATAGGGGAATCACACTCCTCAGCCTCCCTGGTAAGGTCTATGCAGGGGTACTGGAGAAGAGAGTCCAGCTTATACTCGAATCTCGGATTCACGAGGAGCAGTGCGGGTTACGCCCGGGTCATGGAACACTGGACCAACTCTTCACCCTCTCCAGGATCCTAAAGAGGTCAGGGGAGTTTGCCCAACCAGTCCACATGTGCTTTGTGGATCTGGAGAAGGCATTCGACTGTGTTCCCCGGGGTATTTTGTGGGAGGTGCTTCGGGAGTACGGGGTACATGGCTCTTTGCTACGAGCCATTCAGGCCCTGTACAAACAAAGCAGGAGTTTGGTTCGCATGGCCGGCAGTAAGTCAGACTCGTTCCCAGTGAGAGTTGGACACCGTCAGGGCTGCCCTTTGTCACCGATTCTATTCATAATTTTTATGGATAGAATTTCTAGGCACAGTCAGGGGACGGAGGGTGTCCGGTTTGGTGACCTCAGGGTCACATCACTGCTATTTGCAGATGATGTGGTCCTATTGGGGACATCAGGCCGTGAACTTCAGCTTTCGCTGGATCGGTTTGCAGCCGAGTGTGAAGCGGCCAGGATGAGAATCAGTACCTCTAAATCCGAGACCATGGTTCTCAGGCGGAAAAGGGTGGAGAGCCCTCTCTGGGTCGGGGATAAGCTCTTGCCTCAAGTGGAGGAGTTTAAGTATCTTGGGTCTTGTTCATGTGTGATGGTACAAGGGAGCGGGAGATTGACAGGCGGATTGGTGCTGGGTCAGCAGTGATGTGGGCTCTTTACCAGTCTGTTGTGGTAAAGAAAGAGCTGAGCCACAAGGCAAAGCTCTCGATTTACCGGTCGATCTACGTTCCCACCCTCACCTATGGTCATGAGCTTTGGGTAATGACCGAAAGAATAAGATTGCGAATACAAGCGTCTGAAATGAGTTTTCTCTGCAGGGTGTCTGGACTCTCCCTTAGAGATAGGGTGAGAAGTTCGGTCATCCGGGACGGACTCTGAGTAGAGACGCTGCTTCTTTACGTCGAGAGGAGCCAGTTGAGGTGGTTCGGGCATCTGGTTAGGATGCTTCCTGGACGCCTCCCTCGTGAAGTGTCACAGGCAAGTCCACCAGGGAGGAGACCCCGGGAAAGACCCAGGACAAGCTGTCCTGGGAGTGCCTTGGAATCCCCCCCGGAGAGCTAGTGGAAGTGGCTGGGGAAAGGGAGGTCTGGGTCTCATTGCTTAAGATGCTGCCCCCCCGACCCGAACCCCGGAGAAGCGGAAGATGATGGATGGATGGATGGATGGATGTGGAACCAGATATATGTCTAAGCATGACAAAGGTTTGATGTTAAATCAGCTTTTATTTAGTAGTATTTGAGATTGCACTTCAATGGCTGTCTACATGTACATTTAAATGTTTGATATAAGACAGCCATAAAATTGTTTACACAGTGTTAATGCTGAGCTTTAAATATATTTAAACTTGAAGGTAATATTGTAGTATTCAAGTCTAGTCTCTGTCTCCATAGACCATAAATTAACTGTCCCGGTCTTGTCCCGGTCTTGTCTCAGGCTCAGGTTAAGGTAGATCCTCACAGACTAGCCAATTGCATTCATTTCAATTGCGTGCATTCATTTGAGGTTACTGGAGACTGACTTTAACTAATTTTCTATCATTGCTGAATATTAACATCAACTTCAGAGTGAAACAGTCCTTTATCTGCTTTTTTAAATAAAATCTATTTGTTGCTGGTTGAGCAGCCAAAAGATCTTTTTCATGATGGCTTAACTGGGTATTGTTTTTTGATGTTGTCTCATTTTTGTTTGGTTTATATTCTGTTGACTTTAGGTGGTAAG
Organism: Pygocentrus nattereri; assembly: GCF_015220715.1. Lineage (NCBI taxonomy): Eukaryota > Metazoa > Chordata > Actinopteri > Characiformes > Serrasalmidae > Pygocentrus > Pygocentrus nattereri. The sequence goes on along the minus strand of NC_051228.1, from coordinate 30,041,298 downwards.
TTCTGAAGAAGTTTTAGAGAAGAAGAGACCGAGAGTTGTAAGTGTACAACAGGGGTGTCAAACACTAAAAGGGCCGTATAAAAAAATCTCAAAATATCTGTGAGGCGAACTGATCGGTATTTATTCAAAATCTTAATGATGCCTAATGTTGTATTCTTTAATTATGGCCACATTATCTCTGCTAACAAGGCAGACAGGTTTATCCTTATTGGATGTAAAAAGTATTTGAGCTCCCACCTGTCTTGAAAACCCCTGCGTTCACTGTCTACTTTTCATTTGGTAATTTTTTAGCAAAGGATTTTCTTAGCTGACGGGGGTTTTGGTTGGCCTGCTGAATCACAGCTAGTGTGTTTCATGATGTGACTGGTGTGGTAAGACTTTGGTATAACTGGTGTCCTATAGATTGTTTTTGACTGAGGACGTGCAGAAGTGCACATTATGTAAGTTAAGTGATAGTTTTTTAATCCAACAAACGGGGAAATTCCACCTCTGCATTTAACCCATCCATGAAGTGAAAAACCACATACACACTAATGAATACACACACACTAGGGGGCAGTGAGCACACTTGCCTGGAGCGGTGGGCAGCCCTATCCATGGCGCAATTGGGGGTTAGGTGTCTTGCTCAAGGATACCTCAGTTGTGTGCTGTCGGCACTGGGGACTGAACCGGCAACCTTCCAGTCACAGGGCCAGTTCCCTAACCTCCAGCCAACAACTGCACCAATCTAATAAACTGTAAACTCTTTTTCTTTAGCATTTAAATTTTTACATTTACAGAAAATTAAAAACAGGACAGTGATGGACCACATAGGGTTAAAAGACTCACAAAAGTATGCCTCACTGCTGTAGTGTTGACTGCTCTGTGTTCCACTGGTGGGGTGGGTAAGAGCTAGATGGACACACACCTATCTCTCTATTAGTAATGAACTCCTACTACTGACCTTTGGAACCTTTGTGTGTGTGTATTTGTGTTAGTGAGAGAGACTGAATGACTCACCGGTTCAGCAGGAGTTGCCTCTAGGAGGAGATATATTTATACTTGTTAAAGTATCTTGGCTCTACTGCGGCGTTGCTTGCGTGTCTCTTGTCCTGTTTGCAGCATTTTCGGTCTTATGCTCACTCTCACTTTCTATTTCTGTCCATCACTGAGCCAAGGACAGTCAAGAGAGAGCTTTGGTGTGGGCAAAATATCACTGACATTTAAGTGGACTTCAAATGGGTCTGTGTAGGCCACCTCCAAATGCAACTCCAACTAAACCCCCACGCACTCACATACCTATGACTAAAGGAAACAAAGGGTACATACACCTCCTCAGACACAAACCTCTGACAGCGTGGTTTGAAAAATCTGAAGGATGTTTTTCTTCCCCTGATCTGTTCTATATTAGGAACCAAATTGAGAGTCCTTGGGCTTATTTGTTCTTCAGTTCCACTGTTGTCTTGCCTCTGCTTTTCTCTCGCCTCCACACTCCTCTGCCATACTCTGCCTCCACACTCCCTTCTGCACACTCTCCTTCCATACTCCCCCTCCACTGTTCCCAATCACACTCCCTCTCTGCATTATCCCTCTCTCTATTGTCTTTAACCATTTTTAGAAACAGATAGTATGAAGTCTGAAGTTTGCTTCTTTACTTTTGCTCTGGGTGTCCAATATTTGGCCTGTTTCACAGTTTGAACATGCAGTAACTTCTCAACTACAGGTTTGATACATCTTGAAATCATGACATGCTGCTGTATATGCAGAATACAGCCAAACTAAAGAAGCAGAAAGTCCATGATAGAATCCTGTTTGCACAGTTTTTGAAACAAATAACAAATGCCAAAGTGCAAAAAATAACTAAGAAATGATTAAACTAATTTCATATTGTGTTTTTTTGGATTTTCAGGTTTTCAGTTTCGGTTTTGGGTTGAGTGTGTCCTAAATTTCAGTTAAAGTTTCATCCAAGAATTTTTCATTTAGGTACGTTACTAGTCTTATGTAGTGTATTACAACATAGCTATTAGCAAACGACATACATTTGTGATCACACAAGCTTTAGTTTTGCAGTACACCTTTGTACAATGAACAAACACATCAGCATGTGTTTGATGATTTAGCCATGCAGTTTGTACTGTGCTAATAGGTGGGATTTAGGCTTTCATGACTTGTTAAATACATCAGTAAAATCACTAAATAATTTTTAATTGTATAGCACATTTTACATAACCTTCTTTGATCTAAAGCACCATGCAAGTAATTAGTTGGGACACTAAACATGTCTTAGCTGATTGACTACATCTGGAGTAAAGGGAAAATTAAGAATTTTTTTTTTTTACAGAAGTAACACTTTAAAAAAAAAAGAGAGTTTTGCACTAATAGAAAAAACACAAGCTTTCCCATTCTTATAGCACAATACTTAAATAACTTATGGTAAGGATGAAAAATATTACTCAGAGGAAGGAAACCGATCCTGGAAATTTGACAAATAGTTACATCTACATTTCAGTTGAGTGAATAAATCTGCTCCTGGCTCACTTTGACTGCTGTATTTCACTCAGTGTCTTGCTCTTAACCTTGATTTTATATTCTCTTTGTCTGTTTTTGAAAGCAGTGTGCTTAGTTTTTGTGTTCATGTCACATTCTCCATCAAGTTGAACACTCCATAGACAGCTACAAGTTATGAATTGTTAAACAGTCTAATAAGACTAGTACATAATACTGGCGTGTGAACTCAATTTGACAGAAGTCAAATCTGGGCTGTATAGGCATACGTTTTAAACTAGCTTGTAAGCTATATAAGCTGAAGAAGCATGTAAGTAACTGGCCTCAGACAGACTAATTTACTTTGTTGCTCTGCCTCCACACCTCTTGCCTCTCCCCTTCCCTGCTTGTGGCACTCTGCTTCTACATGGCTGATCCTTCGTTCCCTATTCTCTCTCTTGTTTCTCTCTCTATCGCTACTCTTTTCTCTCTTTCTCTTTCTCTGTTGCTCATCTATACTGTAAAGCAGGGACCACAGAAGAAGTAGTTACCGTGGTAACAGGGAGACTGGCACCAAAAATATATTCTATAAAGCATCTCTGATTCCTCCCACTAAATGTTGCCTCCTGCCAACGGCGCACACAACGAAACACACACACACACACACACACAACACGGCATGACTTCAGTCCATTATAGTGAGAGTCTAGGGTCAGAGACACTAACCTCCTCCTCCTCGGTGTGATCTTACAAAATCCTTTTCTTTGCATAATTTTAAATCATATTCTGTGCTCACTTGAACATTTTCCACAAAAAATCTAATTCATACAGCATCTTTACTTCATATTAATATATACATATAAATCATCCTAGAAAACAGCAGGTACAGCTAAATTTGTGGTCATTACATGAAGTTTCTAATCTGCTATAGTTTAATCCACTTTAATCCTCCATACTAACCTCTTACTGTTAGAGAGTGCGCTCATATGGAACAGCAGTCTCGGAGAGCCATCCTGAAGTATGTGTGTGCTTCTGCATACAGAAATAGCAGACAGTGATGCAATAAGGCAAGTTACGGTTGTACAGTGACAGGCAGACAGAGAGACACAGAGATATTTACAGAGTCTGAGTTTCGCCCCCTTGTGGTCCTCCTGCCTTGGTACATGGAGCTCTTGGAGCTGCACTAGGATACAGTGCCTTTGTCACATATTATTAGGTGCAATTATTCAAAGCTGTTTAGCCTTAGTTACAGCCATAGCTATTTATGTTGGTTAGTAAATGCACTGCATTACAGTCCCTGCTAGAGATGCAAGATGTTTAGAGGGGAATCTTTGAATAATTAAAATGAATTTACACTAATGTTTAAAACTTTCTGCATAATTAAATTGATAAACTGTGAACAGTGTGATGATTCTAGAAAAACTTTCTGTGTCATTACATTAAAACACAGTTTTAATGCCTCTAAAAGCTACATCACAGAAAACTGTTGCATGAAATGGTTAAGATTACATTGTCTGATGCCTGAGATTTCGTTTTATGATAGTTTTGAGATTTTCATTTCACACTAAACCACTTTGAGAGACTTTGTTTATGCACTGAATAAACGATATTTTTTGTACTTCTTACTGAAAAGATTTTACTGAAACAGGGTGATAAATACAGGGTGGGCTGTGAAAACAAATTCCTACATTAGTACACTGCATGTCCAGGAGTTTGTAGACACTTACTAATCAAATAAAATCAATTCAAATTTATTTGTATAACACTTTTTACAACTGATGTTGCCACAGAGCAGCTTCACAGAATTCAAGACAAAGTTTTAACAAGAATGAAAAAACCCCCAGGTGAGCAAGCCCGGGGTGACGGTGGCAAGGAAAAACTCCCTCAGAGCTAAGGAAGAAACCTTGGGAGGAACCAGGCTCACTAAGGGGGGGGGCCCATCCTCCTGTGGTCAAACTACCTACAAATTTATTATAATACTAATATTAGTAGAAGAAGTATTAGTAGTTGTAATAGTTAGGAGTCTATGAAAACATCAATGTAGGGTGGGCAGCTAGTCCAAGGCAGGTGGCGGTAGCTGGGGCGTGGGCAGCTGGTCTGAAGTGGGTAGCAGGAGAGCTCGACAGTCAGTCGTGCTTCAGTGTCCAGCCGGGCATGTCGTATACTTGGAAAAAATGCAGGAAGATGGAATTAGTTTCATTCTGTCTGTTTGTACGTAAAACAGGGAATGTGAACATTTCCAGAGTGTGGCGAATGACTCCGGCAGATCTGACTATGACAGCTTAACTAAAAGGAGAGAACCAGAAGGAGACACGGACACGAGAGCACTCTGAACACACTTTGGCATCCCTCCACTCCACCGTCCACAAACCTGAGTGACCACGTGCGAGCAGCGGGACGACAGCACCAGCGTCTCAGTTTACTAACTGTTTCTTCTAAAATCAAGGGTATTAATAGACAGTTTATCCACTACTTGCTACAGTAATAGTCTCTACTCTTCTGGGAAGGCTTTACACTAGATGTTGGAACATTGCTGTGAGGATTTGATTGTATTCAGCCACAAAAGCATTAATGAGGTCAGGTACTGGATGTTGGATGTTTGGTTCTAGATCCCAGACACCACTACAACCCATCTTAAAGACATTGAATAGAGCTCAATCACTCCAGAGATTACAGTTCCACTGCTCAACAACACAATGCTGAGGGGCTTTCTATACCTTTCTATACCTCTAGTGATGTTTGACCTTGGGTGTGATGACCTCATCAGTAGCTGCTCCAGAGCATCCTGTTCTGTTGTTAATGCTTTTCTATGGAGATTATGCATATTGAGTGCACAGAGTTGAACTCTGGTGACTGGATACTTTTGGACATATAAGGATCAATGTACTAAGAACTTTGTGCCAGTTTCTGATGCAGTTTAGACATGTTCTGCCTGCGTTATGTGCCAAACTGGCACACCAGCCTAAACTAGCAGGTTCTGGTGGTGTGTTTGGAAAAGCACAGAATGTGCCTCTCTCCTTTATGCATATGTATTTGAATGAGGGCCATGCAAAACAAGGGAGGGTCACACAGAAAATTGGTGGAGATTTTGAATGTGACTATGCGACCAAGTTGAAACGTGGTTGGTTTTGCGTGGGCTTTTAAAACGATGCGTAAATTTTAGTTAAGATGCTCAGATGTGTTGCAGATGGCAGACACAGCTTAGACAGGGACATTACACTGTCACACGTGCTGAAAAAATATTTACCAATGTAAGATTTTAGATTATATTATTTACACACTCTCACATATTTTAAGACTGGAATAGTCGGATTTCTGCTTGCATGGTGTAAAATTCATGAAACAGCCCCTAGATATAGCTGTGTGAGAAAACGGGGTCCAAAATATGCCGTTTGACATGATGTGTACATGTTTCAGAAATATGTTATCATGACTAGAATAGGATTTTGTCATTGTAGAATGTTTTGTGTGAAAATAACTTTTTGAAAAATATTTATTAACTTCACTGTCTATTCCTGACTTAACTTTCAGTTTCTTTTTTCTCACAAATGTTGAAGGCTCTATTATTTAACTTTACCTTTTAAACTTTGTGCCTTACTAGTGAGCAGGTAATGGGTGGGGCTATGTGCAGTAAATCGAAATTCCAATTCGGGTTTATTGTATAGACTCCTACTGCACTGCAGCTACATTCCTACATATATCTAGCCCTAGTGTATCTGGTGTGACTATCACTTGCCTGTAGCAACGTGACACATTTTCAGGTAAAAGGCCTGGATTTTTAATTTATGTGTTTGCATTTTAATGCCTATGCTTGAATTATGCATATCGATAGAGCACACCCAATGCTTGTAGCTAGCGGATATGGACTCTTTCTGACTTATTTAAATCAGGTCTGAAGCCTTCATTAGAGATGAATAAACATGCTGTTGTCCGGTCGCATTAGAAGGGCCTTTTGAAAGGGTGCACGGCAGCAGCAGTGGCACATCATTCCAGATTCCAGCAGTCAGAACCAGGCAGAGGGAGAGCTTTAACGCTGTAAACATAGGAGATGGAGGACAATTACATAACAGCTGTGTGGGGTTCTGTGCGTGTATCTCTGTGTGTGTTTGCAGAGGTGTCTAAATGCTGAAAATGCAGACTGCCTCCCCCCGGTGTAATACATCTTCCTCCCCGTTGCAGCGATCATGTGTTGAGTTTGAAGCAGCTCCCCAGCTTGGAGTAACAAGTCGGCTTTGAAGTCCTCCTACATCCGCCCGTTCCTGGAGCGAAATGGAGATAGAGACAGAATGAGAGAGAGAGAGAGAGAGAGAGAGACAGAAAGGAAGAGTTAGAGAGGTTTCCCTCGCCTTGCTTGCATCTCTGACCGATTCTGGCTAAAACCCTAGCTCCGGCAGTAAAGCGCGGCACAGCTTGCCGACCGTGTGTGTGCATGAGTCTGAAGCCACGAGATCGATAGCAGAACACACAGCTGCAGAAGAAGGATAGAAGCTGACACGCCACGGGATGCGATCCGCTTCTGACCCCCCTTTCCTCTCCTCCTCTTCTTCTTCTTCTTCTTTTCCTTCTTCTTTTCTTCTTTCTCTGTCTCTCTCCTTCAAGAACGTGACATCAACCCTTATGCCACACAATAACTGCAATGTTCTTTGCATGTTATTGTTCACTGAGGACAAATGTAAAGGTAGGAGAGAAATGAAGCAGGGTGTGTGTGTGTGTGTGTGTGTGTGTGTGTGTGTGTGTGTGTGTTGCTTGTGCTTTACACTGTGCAGAAGTTGCAGGTGGCTTCGGTATCTGTCAACTGTCACACTGATATGTTTCCAAACTGGTGAGACAGTCATTTTCCAATCAGTTTAGCGCTCCTTTCATCTTTGCAAAGAAATGCATGAGGAAAGGTTATCGGAGCTGAAAGAGACGGCATAGTCAGGCATCAAAGTACAAGTGTTAGTGTGAAACTAGAGAAATCCTCAGCTAGACGTGTTTTGACAGCTTCACTGCATGCAAAGTAATGCATGCAATCATGTCTAATGCACGAGAGAAGTCCCTTTTATTCTCAGCAACAAAGAGTCTTTCTTCGAAGTTGTGTGTTTTCCTCCTGCACTGGCAGATGGCAAGCTAGCTTAACGGTTAGCACCTGACCGCTAGCCTGCATATGAGTGTGGAGTAGGGGCTGCAGTCCAAGCCTTATTTTTCTCTTTCTCTCTCTGCTCTGAAGTTTTTCTCTTCGTAGTACTCTTTGGAGATGGTGCCATAGTAGAGTTCAGTGTCACTGCTTCTGTACCTTTCACTATCTATTGTGTAGTTAATCATGACTGAATGCATTTGTCTTTTTTCCTCAGACACCTTTTTTTCAGTTTTGAAAGCTGTGCATTTTGGCATTTTGTTATACCTATGTGAGTGGACAATAGTAGCTTCATCCAAATGTATTTTTTCCTCCTGTAATTCAGTAACATTATTTTCATCATGCTGGAAATCTAGACATGAAAATAATGTGGTTAATCTGAATGTAGTTTTCCAGTTTTCATCACCGAAGTCCAGTAAGAGCAACAGTTGTTGCATGTTCCAGCTAATGAGTGTATATGTCATATTTGTTTCCAACTTTTCTGCAGTTGTAGGCTCCTGCTCTTACTCTCTTGCATACAGCTGCTCTTGCAGGGAATTGTAGCTTGTCTCTTTGCCACTGCTTTGTTTTCATAGGTCTCCCAAAATCACTGTTCAGTGAAGTATGCTGAAGGCATTGCTTTAAAGGCTATTTGAAACCTGTAATTGAACAAAGGGGCTGAATTGCAGATTATTTCATAGCAACACACAGCACACAAGCAGTTTGGCTTTAGCCTGCACTATTATGAATGGTTTGAAGAGTCAAAATAGGGCAATAAGTGTGAATGCAATTTGCGGAGTTAATCATTCTTCTGTGAAGTTACCATTTTGGAGATCATCAGTGAGTGGGTTTACATGCACTCTAATTCGATTTATGCAGTTATCGATGGTTATTCAAAAGGTCATGTAAACAGCATACTCAGACTTAGATCAGCATGAAATCTAGAAATCTAGAAATCTGATAAAGAAATCAGTTAAAGAGAGCTGGGTTTTAACTCAGCAATCATTCTGCACGTGTGAAACAGATGGCGGTACCAGAAATAAGCAAGCAACATTGCCGCGACATGGCAGCAAAACACTTTTGGAGCAATGCTGAAACAGACTACATTTTTGACAAAATTAAGCTTTTAAATATTCTTAATATTCTAGTGATGTATGTTCATAGTAATGCATAAAAACACAGCATGATGTTTGAGTTTACGTTTACGTTACATCTTCTTTGAGTTTATTAGCTTGTTGCAAAGCAGAAATCCGATTATTGCCTGACTCATATAGATTCCGAGTTTTCACATTATCTGATTACTCAAGTGCATGAAAACGCGTTGATCGGATTACTGACAAAAAAAATCAGATTTTCTGCAGTTACTGGATTATTGAGTGCATGTAAACACACTCAGTATGCTGTTAGTAGTGCAGCTGTTTGTCTGAAACCTACAACCAAATTGGCTGCCATTTACAGAAGTATGGTGTAGTGTTCCATGTGTAAAATTAATGTAAGCTTCTGGCAAGTGCATGGGCTAAAATTCTTGCACTTCTTTTGTGCAGGACAGCATTTAAAAATGTATCTTTTATTCAAAACAGTTCATTCGAGAAGTCGTCAAAAGCAGGCCTGGTTCATACAGTGACTGCAGACTTTAAACACTGACACTGCTGTGTGTTTGTTTTCTTTTTGTGCAAATAAAGAGTGAGCTTGGATAAAGTAGTGTGTATGACAGTCTTATTATATTCAGATAATAGGCTTAAAAACAAAGCACAAGCATAATTGATGCCTTGGAAAAACAGCTGTCAAATGTGGTATTGATGGCCCTCTTCAAACTTATTTTCTATTCTCTTCGTTTGTATTCTGTTCTCCCTTCATGTTTATCCTGCAAATCAGACATATGCATTTAGATTAAATATGTCTGCCGTTTTCTGGTGCATTGTTTCCTAAGTCTTGTTTCTTAAATGTATGTTTTGATTGGGTTTTAACTGTATTGATCTAGATGTGAGCCAGACTGCAAGTTCTTATAAATGGAATCTTTATGAGCAGTTAGTGGTCTTGCAGCAAATACTATTTCACAAATTGACTGATCTCTCAGTTGTTAAATTATGTTTTAAATTAATGTTAACTTCAATTCATGTAAAGCATAAAGTATGAAATAGCTCCCCCTGCCTGTTTTTGCCTGCTTTTTCATTGGGCAATTCAGCATGGTAATTGGCCAATCATGCACCATACAAGTGAACATTAATATTCAAGCAACTTTTGACTAAGGATGAAAATATAAGCAAACTCCAGCACTCATTTGGATGCTTTCAGTGGGTTGTGCAATGCAAACCACACACAAGAATGTCATTGACACTTGAGGAGAGATGCCTAAGGCTCGAGGCAGTGAAGCATGATACCTCATACCGGAGGGATGTTGCTGGAGGGATGCTGCCTAAAGATCGAAGAGCCATGTCTTGTGGTTTAATATCTGACGACTTCTGCTATTTGAGAACTGAGGTGTCAAACATACAACCTGACAAATGACTGATATCTGACACCTGACAACCAATACATCCTACAAATGTCAAATGAAAAGCACTTCTTTTTACCACATTTGAAATGATAGAGTATCTGCCAATACCTATGCACAATATACTTTCTGAAGTATCTAGACATCTGTTTGTCCAACATTTCTTCTTAAATCAAGGGTATTAATAGAGAGTTTTATACCTCTTTTCTGCAGCAACAGCCTCTCCTCTGCTAGGAAGGTTTTACAGAAGTTGTTGGAATGGATTTCATTGCATTCAGCCACAAGAGTATCAGTGAGGTCAGCTGATGTTGACCAATTAGGTCTGACTAACAGCTCTCCAGTTTATCCCAGAGGTGTTCAGTGGTGCTTCATCACTCTAAAGAGTGTGATTCATTTGCTCCACAGTGGATACACCAGTGTAGCTGATGCATGGCATCTGGTGATCTTAGGCTTGTGTTTGGTTGCTTGAGAGTTGGACACACACCTCCCAGGGCACATGACTTGTTTTATTTATGATACACATTTCAGCTGAGAATAGAGATGTGATATGGTAAAAATATACCATGGTGCTTCAAGGCATTTTCAAAATCCACAATATATGTCATGATATTTTGACATCCAGAAACAATACACTAGTAGTGGCATTTAAAAATAGCCATCACAAACTCAAGAGTACACTATTTTTTTTTTCAACATTTTACACACTAAATCCAATTAATCAGAACTAGTAATGCTCCTGTAATGATACACATAGTTCTAAAGTGCAGGTGATACACACAATATGCTCAAAGGAGCATGTTGTCTATCACGATCACAAAATTTGTCACAATGACAAAAAATATCGTCACATTGCTCACCTCTATCTGAGTAGCATTCATAGAATGATGTATTTATTTAGATTTACTTTTTAGTTAATGTAGCTTTTTAGCTTTTCAATTGATGAAGCCAAAAAGCAGTTTTTAGTGAGTATTTGCAAATCATTTTGGCTGCCAGTGTTGACTGTGCTTTTCACAGAGACCATCTAAATGACTATTGCAGTAGTGCTGTATTACCAGATAGTCTGGCATTGTTCGGAATCTTTGGGGAAAAAAAGAAAAACATTATATGACACGTCCTATTAAAGCTGTAGTGGAGCATTGTTGTACAGTCATAGATTGCTCTGTGTGAATGGAGTTTAGTCAGCCTGCATGGTTCAGCTGATGGTGTCAGAATCTGGCAGTTCTGTGTTAGGGTAGACACTTTGTGACACCAGTGACGCATTTAAAACACATTATACTCTCAAAGCAGTTATTTGACTAAAAGGACTTTGTCATAAATGAACGATGCACTGATTTAAAAAAAATATTGACAGTACGTTTTTTCACGGCATTGTTGCAGCTATAGTCTTGTTTTCTCCTCACTTAATTACACTCTGTTGGATTTAGGTCTATTTTACACCCTTGGTAGATGTATTTGTGTATATACTGAATGAGCAGTGTTTACTGCAGTGGTGTGCATTAACTGTATAGTTGAAGACTGTATTGTAGCAGGGCATTATATATGTATTACTGTTATCGTTTAGCTGTATTACCTAAATGTAACTACATAATGGCACAAAATGTAAAGAATATTTTTCATTTATGCAGACCATGACTGCACACAACAATAACTTTTCATGAAGCTCCTGTCTTAAAAAAATCTCCTCTTCTACATACGAGTTTCCCTGTTTGTTTCAGTGAACTCATTCAATGAACTTAGTGAATGAGTGCTAGAACTCTGTGCTGTAATAATTAATATTTAATAGCAAATTACAACATGTGTGAACTGCGAGTGTCTTTTTGTAGTTTTGTGTCTGTGTAAGGAGCATAGCTGTCACTGGTTGGTTCTTTATATGAAGGTGGAAGCATCTCTCAGCAGCGTAACTCTGCTGTAGCTCCTAATGGGTTTATCTGTATGTGCTTCCAACGGATTAGACTGCCAGTGTGCACTAGGATTGCAGAGGTGGACCTGCTTTTGGAAGAGAGAGAAGGAGGCTGGGAATGTGTGTGTATTGATGCGTGATGGAATATGCAGCATGTCAGAGCAGTTATGAGAAATCAATGTGATCATCATGCAGTGTGTGCGTTTGTTGCACTGTGTGTGCATTTGAGTGGGTAGATGCTGTGTTGGGATGCTTGTGTGGGTGACTGTGTGTGTATGCCGCACTGTGAGAATGAGGGGGTGCATGTGTGTATTGTGGACGTTTGGTGGTGTTGGGGAGGCGGCTGGACGTCTGTGTGTGGGCGTGTAGGAGAAACTGAACATGAGCATAGAAGGAGTGTGTGTATTTGTGCAGCCTCTCTGTCTCTCTCGCCCTTGCTGTCTTTCTTTCTCCTGAATTAGTAGGCTGTATAATGATAGGCTTGCATTGTGTATGCTAGCAAGGCTAGCCGCCATCTGTAACATCCACACAGACTTGCAGGCTGGCTGATCCTCTATACTGCTTTACTGGTGTTGGTGTACCACAGTGTCAACTACCTAATACATGCCATTAGTTCAGTATTAATGTACAGTATCTAAGGCTGTTAGTCCAGATAAAATTGGATCACATGAACAAAATGGTTTGATTGCCATGGTCCAATAGTGAAGTCCGTACCTTCACATTAAGTGGCATGATAAGAATAAGAAAGCAAAAGAAATAAAGAAAGAAAACAAGAAATATTTGATTGAACCAAATAGGATCCAACTGCTCATATGTTTGTCAAGGTTGGCTTGAGTTGGGATTGAATTTTTGTTCAGGCTCTCACAGCCTGCCTCCCACTTTTTAACACATTTTGCCCTGCATTTCTCACTGCTTTAGATTATCTGTAATAACTTTATTCTTCATTTCATTCACTGTTCTTTATCTTTGTTTAATGTGGCACTCTGGAGTCATTCCCTCAGCACTGAGGTTCACATGGTCGATGCTTGTGAGAAAATGGGATGTAAACAGTGAATCAATTCAGAAAATTACACAGGATTACACAAGTGTAACACATCGCTGTATCTGCATGACACAATTTATGTTTATATAGACTCCAAACCTCTGAGATGCAGTTCAGAAGTATTATTTGATGGATATTTGTATTAAAGCAGAATTTAAACTTATGTTTGGATGGCTGATTATTTAATTACACCATATTATTTTATATTGACACATTTTATTTTGTTTTACTTAAGTTTTATTTTGCACTTTGGGTGATAGATGGGCTAGTTCGGGTCAGTTTTGGACAGAATTCTTTAATACTCAGGTCAGTTTCAGACTTTACACATGATAATGTGGTTTAGGTCAGGTTCGAGCAGGATTTTATTGCGCTCAGGTCAGTTTGGTCCTGTTGGGTCAGGCTTGGAGGGGTCAGGCTAATGTTGGAAAACTCTTGAGCTGTACTTGGATTCTTACCAAAATTTCAGGCCTGACTAAACCTCTATAATGCTACCTCAAATTTGTTTCTTGTGAGTGTGTTCGAGGCCATTCTCGTTGTTGTATGTCATTGTTTAGTGTTGCACAACACTAACAGAAATAGAAATGCCAGAAAGAACAGAACCGCATGTCTGCGATTGGTCTGTTTCAGCTCAGTTTGTCCTTTGTTGTCTCTGCTGTCCAACTTGTTGCCTATTGCTAAATCACAGCTACAAAGTGCCTACTTACATGGGAAATGATTGATCACCTATGCTGCATACTAATGTGAATGAAGCATTAGGCAACCTAAGCTGACTGTGATTAAAACATGTGGTCCAGGCAGAAATTGGCAGATTATTTAAGATTCTGATATGTTAACACATAGAGGCTTTTTGCCAATACTTTTAAAAATTTCACATTGTTGTTATGTTTACTGGTGTTTGTAAATAGGTTCAGTCCAGTTTCTTAGACTTAGAAGGGTTATTGTGTGCATGTAAACATAGTAAGTGATTTTAGAGGCATTGATATAGAGCAATATTACCATGCATAAAATCCATGGTAACATTCAAAACCATGAAAGAACATTATTATTGTTGCCAAGCAGATTACTTTTTGTTTTATTTTATGCTCTTAAAACATGAGTTAATTATAATGTATGTACTTCACTGGCTTCTTCAGATTGTTTTGAAAGAACCATTCAAAGTACACAGATAACTAGAAAAAGTTCTTTCTGGAAGTTTGGTTTCTGACTGGTTAAGGTTCACGATGTTGTGTAAGGTTCCTTGTATTGTAATTTTAAGAGAAGAAAACAGAACAAAACAAGCAAGCTGTGTTGGGTATGTAAGACATTTTTTAAGAATAGTAATACTGAGTAAACCTGAGATTTTATGCACAATTAAGTATCTAAAGGCATGTTGCTGTTATATATATGAAAATATTGAATTTGTTCAATTCTACCCATTAAATCATCCAGACATTCTACAAGCTACAGTCTCATTCAGTGCAGTTTTCTCCAAACACCTTTCCTCACTGCTCACTGATGATAAGCATGACTCAGTGCAGTCTGTGAATGGGTGCTGGAGGAGCAGGTGAGGGGAATAACGTGAGCTATGAGAGCTCTTTCATTCATCAGTTTCTCAGTGCCGTCTAGAATGAGGACAGCACTGTCCTTGTCATGTTTTACAAAGGCCACAGTTGCAACACTGTTGATTTTCTGATAATACCTGAAAATTCCTTGGTGCATTATTAACCAAGGTTGTCATCAACCATTGACACTAGAACTAGGTGACATACTGGATTGCCAGTCTAGTACATAATGCAAAATACAGACACTGCTGCAATACAGTGGGTCTCATTCACAAACTGTTCTAAATTCCTTCTTAAAACCCATTTTCATAAAGATTAAGACATTCACTGATTTTTTTCTTATTTGAGGTTTGTTCTTAGGTAAGAACAGAATCTATGCACACTCAGGAGCACAAAAGTGAATTCTGTGGTTTAAGAACATGTCATGAAACTGACATAGACCTTTTGTTAGGATCTTTCTCAAATACTAATTTAAAAGGAAGATATTGGTGAATGAAGCCAAATGTTCCCAATGTGAAGTGCAGTGGGAGATGTTTTCAAATCTGCAGACAGGAATAATAATACTATATGCAGTACAAAATGTCAGAGGTAACCTTTCATTTGTTTGATTTTCAGTCAAAACAGCCATGTGGTACATTTTTTTTTTTCATGGTGAGAAAAAGCAGAAAGCATATATAACAAAATTATACAGTATCATCACCAACTAAACATCATGTATACTTTTTAGTAATTGATGCATCCACTTTTTACTTTTTATTCCTGCTTCTGTTCTTTTCAGGAGGTGTGCTCTCTGTTTTTGAAAGAAATCTGCAGAGATATTTTTCCACAGCTCCAAAGTTCAATTTAGAAGTTGGTTGGATTTTCTGCTTCTTATGCTCCAAGTAATTCCAACTCCATGTTGAGTGATGTTGTGCTCTGGACTTGGAGTGGTCAGTCCATTGATCTGAGAACACCAGCAGCTTCTTTGTTTGATATGCACATATCAATCAGATGCGTAGCATTAAGTTGTATAGTACCATATATTGGAGCTTAATTTTCTCCTGTCTCTCTATGATGGAAACATTAAGTACACTTAATGTTTAACATTAAGTACACAAAAATGAAAAAAGAGGGTTGTTAGATTTACACACTGAAAACAAATCACACACATTAAATAAATTATTTGCTATGCTTGTTTTTAAATAACTGATTTACGTAAAACAAAGAAAAATTAAAGTACATTTCAGTGAGTGAAAACCATTAGTTTTGATCCAAAGAGAATTTCATTCCACTGAAGCCCACATAAACTGCACTGAGTTAATTAAATTTCCATCAGCAATTAAACTTTATGTTGAGGTAACAGAATATATGTATTTGAATGAAGTAATTGAATTAATACAACTTTTTTTTGGGTGTAATTTTTTATCTCATAGTGACTGTATTGGTGGTCTACAAGGTCTTAATGAAGCATAATCTCTTCCTCTTACTCTTCTTCTTCATCTTCTTCATCTTCTTCTTCTTCTTCTTCTTATTATTATTTTTTTTGCTACAATTATTAATTAGTACTAACAACAAGAACAGCAATAACAATATTGAAAACAGTTGCTGAGTAGCAGAGGTTTCTACTTTTGGTTATTTTATATTAGATACCTTTTAGCTAATATAACCTATGATCACCTGGGTAATTTAACAAAGACTCTTTTTATTCTTTTTTCATGTCAAATCAAATCACATTTGTCACATGACATTTACACAGGTGGAAAGTGAGTGAAAAGCTGAGTTGCGTAGCCCCCTTATAGAATTTAAATATATATACAAAATATATATAAATATTTAAGAAGAAAAATAAATATATATATACCCTGACTCTGAATATACACATATGTCATATACACCATTGCACTATTACAATGTACAGTTGTGCAGTAATAAGTTACGAAAAATAAAACTATGAAATGTGCTGTTGTGCACATTCCGTATGTGCAGTTAGTCTGAGGTATATAATAAATGAGATGCAGGTACTCAGGGATAGGATACTGATATAGAAATCTTCCAGATTGTACAGGATATGGATAGAAGATGTATAAGATGTCAATCTATATGTGTAAGTACAGATTTGCTAGATTGAAGGTGCAGAGGATCAGAGTGAGTCTGATGAGATGTGGATGAGGTGGTGATTGTCCATGGAGATGATGACTCAAAGGTGCAGTGACAGGCCTGTAGACTGATACACCAGCACTACTGGCTGTTCAGGAAGAAACTGTCTCGGAACCGACTGGTTCTGGACTTTATGCTTCTGTACCTCCTCCTGCTCGGTAGCTGTGAGAACAGACAGTGACTTGGGTGGGTGAAGTCCTTTAGAATCTGGTCCTTTAGAAGCTGGACCCCGGTGATGTGCTGAGCTGTCCGCACCACCCTCTGTAGAGCTTTCTGCTCAACGGCAGGGCAGTTTCCATACCATACCTGGCCATACCTGGTGGTGATGGAGCCTGTTAGAACGCTTTCCAGAGTACATGTGTAGAATGATGTGGGGGTTCATGCCAAACCTCTTCAGCTGCCTAAGGTGGAAGAGGTGCTGTAGTGCCTTCTTTTACTGCCCGTCTGGTGTGTGCGCTCCATGTCAGTTCCTCTGAGATGTGAACACTGAGGAACTTTAAGCTGTTGACCCTCTCTACTGTGACTCCATTGATGGTGATGGGGTGTGCACTCTCTCTTGCTTTCTTGCTTCCTGAAGTCCACTATGAGTTCTTTGGTCTTGTTGACATTGATAGAGAGGTTGTTCTCCTGGCACCAGAGTGTCAGAAAGCTGACCTCTTCACTGTAGGCCTCCTCATTGTCATTGGAGATCAAGCCAACAATCGTGGTGTCATCTGCAAATTTGATGATGACAGAGCTGTGTGTGGCTGAGCAGTTGTGGGTGTACAGGGAGTACAAGAGAGGGCTGAACACACAGCCCTGAGGAGCTCCGGTGTTAAGGGTCAGTGAGGAGGAGGTGATGTTGCCCATTTTTACCACCTGCCGTCGGCTGCACAGAGAACTGTTCAGACCCTGATCTCGAATCTTAATGTTGAGCCTTGAGGGCACGATGGTGTTGAATGCTGAGCTGTAGTCCCCATCAGCATTCTCATATACATGTTCTTTTTGTCCATATGGGAGAGGGCAGTATGCAGAGTCAGAGCTATTGCGTCATCAGCGGATCTGTTCTGTCTGTAAGCAAACTGCAGAGGGTCCAGAGTGGCAGTTAGTGAGGAGCAGATAAAGTCTCTGACCAGCTTCTCAAAGCACTTGCTTATGATGGAGGTCAGAGCAACCGGGCGCCAGTCATTTAGAGTATTAACCCTGGCTGACTTTGGAATTGGCACAATGGTGGCCAGTTTGAAGCATGTGGGAACAACTGAGAGTGAGAGAGAGGTTAAAGATGTCTGTAAACACTCCTGCCAGCTGATGTGCACAGGCGCGTGCAAAGATCCCCTCAGGCCCGGCTGCCTTGCGGATGTTAACTCACATCAAGGCTCTGCACACGTCAGCCATGGAGCCTGAGGGGAGTGACGGGGACTCTTTCTGCGTGCACGGTGTGATTTGCCTCGAAACAGGCATAGAAAGCATTCAGCTTGTCTGGAAGCGCAGCGCTGATATTATTCACAGAACGAGTTTCCCTCTTGAAGTCCGTTATTGTGTTTAGCCCCTCCCACAGGCTTCTCGTGTTGGTGGTATTGATCTGTGACTCCACTTTAGCCCTGTACTTGCGTTTGGCTGCTTTTATGGTCTTACAGAGATTTAAAAGCAGTGGCACGCCCGTTCAGGGCACCCAGACCTCATAGTTGAGCGATGGCTTCTGATTGGGGTAAACACAAACTGTTTTTGTGGACATCCACAAAACATCCTCTATACACTTTTTGATGAACCCGGTAACTGAGTCTGCATATTCATCAATGTTGTTGTTTGACGCCTTGCGGAACATCTCCCAGTCTGTGTAATCAAAACAGTCCTGAAGCATTGAATCCGATTGGTCCAACCAGCATTCCCTAAAGTCTGCTTTGTTGAAGTCTCCAGCAACAATGGAGGCGGCCTCCAGGCACGCAGTCTCCTGCTTGTTAACATCCTCGAACACTTTCCTGAGCGCCAGGTCTGCAGGTCTGTATCAGCCTGTGGTGGGATGTACACGATGGTGACAGTGAGTCCTGAAATCTCTCTAGGCAGCCACATCGGCCTGCATGAGGCGATTAGACATTCCAAGTCCAGGGAGCAGAAAGACTCCATGAAGTGTAAATTTCTCTGTTCAAACCAAGCATTGTTTATCATAAAACATACATCTCTCCCTTTGCTCTTCCTGGAGAGGTCCTTTGTTCTGTCCGTATGGTGCACAGAGAAGCCCGCAGGCTCGATGGCCTCGTTGGGAATCTCCACTGATAGCCAGGTCTCTGTGAGGCAGACAATATAGAAGTCCCCTGTTTAATGCTAGAATGAGAGTCATGCCCTGAGTTCACTGATTTTGTTGTCCAGGGACTGCACATTTGCCAGTACTATGCTGGGGAGTGGGGGGTGATTAGCACGCTGTCTCAGCCTGACCGGAACACTGGCTCTCTTACCTCTTTTCCAGCATCCTCGGTCGGTCGGCCCAGATGAATGGGGTCTCTTTGAGGTTCCCAAACAATGGATCTGCATTTAGCATTAAGTCCGGTTTTCATTGAGTGAACGTTGATCTGATTTCCAAAAGTGTTTTTGTGTCGTAACAAATGTGCTAGCAACATTTTGTGTAAAAGTAGTTAAAAATAAAAACAAAATTAACAAAAAACTAACAGAAGTTAAGGGAGCTCGCTACATGGCAGCCATGCTCGGCACCATCTTGGAATCAAATAAAACCATATTCACTGACAGGTGCATTTTGATTATTTAGAGGGATGTAGAGGAATCTACAGTACTACATTTGGCTCAGCAGTTCTAGCAAGTGTGCATAGTCCATCACAATGACATCATGTTTATAACACGTTTTATTATCCTAGTTATAAGTTTGATAAGAAACCAAAATACACATATTTCTTTTAGTTTAAAAGCACCTGATTATTAGTTTCAAGATAGTGACAACAACAATTCAGAGCTAATTAGTGGAGTGTGAATGCCATGGACATTTCCTTTTATCTTGCTGTGGGCTTTTGGCCATTGGCTGTGTGATTGGGTAAAAGAGATGTGCACATCCAGTACCATATCCAGTGCAAATGCTGCCTGACTTTGTGTCATCTTGGTGAATGAATTAGTGCAGGAGTGTGGGCAGAGGGGGATTGTTATGTGGGCGTAACGTGGTTGACTGCTGCAGCATGGTGCAGCTTTCTGATGCAGAGTTGTTACTTCATGATGCAGAGCCAGGCAGGATAAACCGAGAAGCTTTTTAAGTTTTAGAATCTGTCTTGATTTTATTATTTTGACTAAAGCCCTTCCATCAGTCACAGTGTAAGCTATCACCAAATGAAAGCTCATAAAATGTCTGTAGGCTGTGTATTGTAATTTCAGTGTCCTCCTGATTGGCTGAACACTGTTATTTACGAGTAACTTATTAGAGCAGTTGGGTTTTAGTGCTGAGTCATTCAGTGGTAATTTGTAGGGTCTGTGCGCATGGTTATGTGTTCATGTGTGTCATTAGTTAGTAAATGTAAATCTTTTTGTGTCTCAAGTCAAGTATTTCTGCAATTTACCAGCCACTTTTAATTCAAGTGGGACTTGAACTAGGACACTTGGTAATGCAATGTGGGATGAGTATTATTATCTTGGTAAATGAACTAAGATTGTTTCATTCTCTTTTTCATATCCACTGTTTATTTACTGTTTGCTTGTACCTGCATGACTTTCTTTCATTGCTCCAAGGTCCAATTTTGCCCAATATAGGCACTTGCGATGGTGGACAAAAGTTGGCGTGGACACTCTTGTCTGTTCTGTGCTATGCAGCCCCATATGCAGCAGTATACGATGCACTGTATGTCGTAACACATTCTTCCTGTAATCACCCTTAAAAAATTCTGTGACTTCTGCTAGAAAGCACCCTGTCGCCAATTTGTGGTTTGTCCCTCCTCAGACCAGTGTCGGTAGGTGCTCACCACAGCTGAACGGCAGCACCCCACAAGTGATTCACCCAATGCAGTTTCAGAGATGCTCTGATTCAGTCGTCCATTGTGGCCATTGTGGTTTGGCCCTTGTCAAAGTTGCTTACCAGCTAATATATACCTGACCTTGACATGCACTATTATTACAAGATAATCAATATTGGTCGCTTCATCTGTGAGTGGTCATAATGGTTGTGCTCACCATTGTAAACTTAGTCAGACATTGTTAAAATATACTTCATGTTAGTGGATTTCCACACCCAGCGCAGCCATGCACATTGTCGGATGAAATATTTTGTGAATTTTTCAAAGCATTCTACATTTAACAAAAACAGAAAATTCCCCTAAACTAATATCGCCATTCAAGCAGTTCCAGTTTTCTGACTTGGAAATTGCTCTCAAACAGCATTTACAAGTGGGAAACTTGGGAATCTGGATGATACACAAGTTTGTAGCCTTTTACAGGTATAACGAACAGCAAACTTGGTGGTGAATGTTAAAAATACAATGCATGTCACAGTGTAATCAATGGGGTTCACTTGATGCTCTCTTGTTGTGGGCATATGTGCTGGATTGCATCTATTGTGCAAGCTTACAATAAGCACTGGAACACAGCACAGAACCCAGAAAGAACCTGCTAAATATCAGATTAGTTTAATCAAGTGTGCTACAGCAGGAGAAAACACCACAATAGGTGGGGCAGGGCTGCTCCATAACTAGGACAGGGTAGCATTGATTGTAGTGCACTGTGCCTGAATTGAGACAAAGGGGGGCTAGTTTTTAGTGTAATTCGTGGAAAAAAGAGGAACAAAAGTGCTCTGAGGCTGTGTGTTGCAGTTAAGTGGCTCCGGATGGGCGCGTGGTCCTGGCCCTTTTGGTTCCTGCTTGGCCCGATTCCCTGCGGTAGACTCCGCTGCATGCCGCAGAGTGCTGATTGCAGTGATGGGAAAGCACTTCAGGGGCTGCCCCACATCTCAGACGCACACACACACTTCACCACTGGCCAGAGAGAGGGGAGCCGCTCTGACACAACACACGCGCACACACACACACACACACACACACACACACACCCCTGTACTGTCTGCCTAAAGACTGTGCACACACTCTCACACACACCCAGCCATGCAGGAGCAGAAGCAGAGCAGCTCAGAGGTAAGAGCAGAGAATGGGGATTATAAGAGCTATTTTAGCTATTTTAGCTTTCAGTAAAGAACACTAAACATTATAGCAGAGCTGACATAAGGATGCTTAAGCGATTCAGTGTTCGCTTGCTGGCATTGTATTCTGGTTGCTGTCACCAAACTCTGACAGAACAACTGCAGCAAAAGTGTCTTGCTCTGCTTTTTTTCTGTTTTCTCTCTCTGAAACTCTCCCTCCATCTGTGTCTCTTCTCGCTAGCTCCGACCCGCTAGCATCTGCTTCTGCACTTCTTGGCTGTGTCATCATCTCATCGTCTTTTTCTCGCACTTCCCTTCATCGTTCTCTCTGTCTCACTCAGTTTTTCTCTCCTGCTTTCCTCTCTCACTGGTTCATAGATAAGGACAGGTTATAAGGAGCCTCCTTTTTGAAGCACTGCAGTGGAGTGATTATGGAAGTGTTCACTTGGGTGCTCTAGCTTTCACTCAGGGAAGCACTTCAGAGCAGTCAAGGAGCAGATGCCAGTGCTGGTTGTATGTTAGTGTCTCTGTGTGAGGAATGAAGGCTCTGTGTCTGGTCTGATGGCCTATTGTACTGTGTTTCTCTCACATTTGTTTTGGCTGGGAAAGACATGACACTTCTCACCAGTCCTGTGCCCACCTACACACCAACAGGCCGGCATGCTGACAGATATGCCTGCATGATGTGGACAAAAAGTAATAGTACTGGAGTTGTATTACTACATATTGCAATTTGGGATACACCGATATGGGGATCATGGGACAATGCCAACATCCAATGTTTTTCCATTTGCATGTCTGCTTATGCCAATACTAATAGCAACACATAAAGCATGCAAGGAAAATACATTTGTTAAAGTTTGCAGATGCAGAAAATTGAAAAAAAAATATACAAACACTTTCGTGCAGAAGACCGCCATCTAAACATTCTGTAAATACAGCTGTAAATACAACTGTCGGTTTAAAATATTCTTGTAATTCAATCTGTTCAATGCTGAGTAGTGTGAGCATGAAATACTACTCCTAATGCTTATCTTAAGGGAAGATCTTTAGTTAAACTGTAAAAAAATTTAAAAAAGTCAAATCAGTATAAACATTGACTGATACTCAGTGTTTTGTATCAGAAAATGTAGCACACAGTAAAAATGACTGTGATTGGTTTGAGGGCTCATTTTTATAATGCTGCTTTTTGCAATATCCAATATTGCAAAGACTAATATTACAGTAACAGTTAACAAACAATATATCGTTCAGCTCTACTGACAGAAATCAGAATGAATGAGAAAAAGAATTAGAAACCAGTATAGAAGCAGAATTAGAATGTGAGAGAGAGAGAGAGCGAGAGAGAGAGCGAGAGAGAGAGCGAGAGAGAGAGCGGGAGAGAGAGCGGGAGAGAGAGCGGGAGAGCGAGCGGGAGAGCGAGCGAGAGAGCGAGCGAGAGAGAGAGCGAGAGAGAGAGCGAGAGAGAGAAGCAGTGTGAGAGGAAAACTGGAAGCGAGATCGATGGAGAGAGATGTAGATTATGTGTGAGTTGAATGTGTTCCCAGTTGTGTGTTCACACACTCTCTGTTGATCAGCTCCAGTCTGGATCTCTGAGTGCATTCTTCATTCTGCTGCCCATCTCTCCACAGCCCAGCACAATATCGCCATTGTTCACTCAGCCTCTCTTGTTTCGGCCTGCTTCCATGGCCAGACTGTGTGTGTGTTTGTCTGTGTGTGTGTTTGTCTGTGTGTGTGTTTGTCTGTGTGTGTGTTTGTCTGTGTGTGTGTGTGTGTATGTGTGTGTGTGTGTGTGTGTGTGTGTGTGAGAGAGAGAGAGAGAGAGAGAAACAGAGTGTTAGAGAGAGACTGAGTTCATATTACCCCTTCGTTGTGCCTGTCCGACCAGTAAACATGGGCGGCTAACAGATGCTGTTTCTCTCTCTCTGAGACACACACACTCGCGCACACACTTGCACACACACAGGGTGAAACGTTGGCCTTAACTCACCCAGTTACACTGCATGGTCAGTGCATATGTTAGTCCTCCCACTCTCATTGTGTTGGGTCTAACTGACTACATTCAATATCACAGTATTTTCTAAATATAATCGCAGTTTCATTATATTAGATTATATTGAGGACTTGGAATCAAAGGGGCATAAGTGACATTTTGGATGAAATTGAGATTTTTTGAGCTCTTGATGACCTCCAGAAAGAGACAAATGATTTCTTAAACAATTAAGCCATTAATTGGAAAGCAAAGGACTTAAGAGAGTAAGCACAATAGTGACAGAAACTCAAATGGCTGCGCTGCACAAAAAAGATGCAAAAGGTATTTGGTTCAAATGCAAAGTCTCCAACCAAGCATTTAGAAAACAGAAGACCTGTGGTTCTCTTAAAAAGTTACGCTCCTGGGGGGAGGTCTACCTGGGACCACCACAGTGAAAAAGAAGGACTTATTTACACTGTACATGAATGGTAGTACTTTTCAATCACCTATCTAGCCAAATAGTTAAGTGGTTGGGATTACCATTTTAGCCACATTAGAATTAACATTCTAATACCAATCTGATTTAAGGATTTTTACATGATATTTTGTCTTATGACAAAGAAATTTTGTTTCTTTTAAACTTAATGATATTTTGTTTATATTGTCACCAGATGTGTTCATGTTTTATATTCAAAATGGAATAAAACATTGGTGCCAAAGCACACTTTTTTTTTTTTTTTTTGCAGTTTGTGTCATCCATGTCTCTGTAAATTTTTAGCATTAAAGACTGAAATCAGGATACAAAGTAAGATCAAACTAAAGTCATTTTTTTGTTTTGATTCTTTTGTGAAGTTTGTGAAATGTCACTTATGTTCTAACCTAGTTTGCCCTAACATTTAAATGTATTGGTGACACTTTACTGAAGGGCAATGACATCACCTACATAAACTTTTCATGACAGCTGACATAAATCTATATAAACATTTTCTTTGTAAGGCCTTATTCCAACAAGTGTCAGATGTAATTTACTGAGACTACTTACTGAGGCAAAATGACACTGAAACTGACAAAAGCAGCCTGTTACAACTGACACTTATTAGAATAAGCCTTTTAATGTTAATGTAGGTTAATGTCATTTGTTATAGAAGGCTTATATACGTCTTGTGTAGCCTTATATATGCTGTCCTTCAGTAAAGTGCTACCACAATATCTTATAAGCCTTACACAGCTAGTTTTGATCTGACTATTTTGATCTGTTTTGTCCATACCATGGAAAACCAAGTGCTTGTCTTTTTTTAATAGAACAGCTTGATAAGCTCAGTAGACAAAAAATTAAAATATACCTAATAGCATGTAATACCTCCATGAGCATGAAAAACAGCTGGAATTTGTATTTGGCATGGACTGGAGAGGTTACTGGATAAAGGCGACATCAATGTTCAGCCACTCTTGCATTAAAGAATTGCGCAGTTCGTCTTGATTTCGTGGATGCCTTCCTTGGTGTTTCACTCGTTGTTTCAGGTAGTCCCACACATTTTCAAGAGGATTAAAATCTGGGGATTTTGCAGGCCACTACAGATGTGTGAATTCTCCCGAATGTTCATCATGCCAGTCACATTTGCAGCCCTGTAAATGCAGGAATCGTCATCTTGGAATAGAGGGGTAGGAATGTTATATTCCTCGGTAAGATGATGAGCAAAAGGCAAAACCTGGTTGTCCAGCAGCTCAGTGCAGGAACATTAATGATGATAAACAAATTTATCATCACTTCAACCAAAGGACACGTTTCCGTGCAATTAAAACACCTCTAGAGCATCACATAAACTCTTCCTGCTGTCATTTTTGTCTTTAGGCCACAATTCTGACACATGACACATGATGAACCATTCACAACACTGTTCCACCTTATCTCAATCTATGAATTTATATAGGTTTTATCGTGGTATTTATAGCCTGATCATCCTCGAGCAATGCCATCTGCTGGAACCTGAAGTTTCTACCACCTTAAACACCAAGGTGAATAATTTTTTGTCCAGCAGCATATATATTTACCACTCAAAACAACCTGTCTTGAATAAATGTTCATGTTAAGTCAGCACCTGTTTAGACCAATGATTCTTTCTGAACAAGATGTTTCAGGCTGCTTTTTGAATGAGGCACAATACGAGGCAACCAGACAGAACAGAAATCATTTACATATATTGGTCATAAATGCACAGTAACAAATACAGGCTGTTAAATTATAATATAAATGGATAAATATTGTAACACAAGTGTCAGTATACTAGTATAGACTGATATAAATGCTATATTACCCAGCACTAACCTCCCATCAACCCACCTGAGTACTAACAATTCTTACTAAGGCAGAATGGTTACTGAGGATTAAAGTAAAAGGTCCAACAGTAAATTTAAAGATGGACAAAATGAATTATTCACTTGAGAATCTCATTTTGCTGACTTGCTGGCCGACCACATGACTTGTTCCAACACAAGAATGGAAAGTAGGCTAGTCTCCAGTGAAAGTCTCCAGTCTGTAGTGTTGCTCATGCCACACAATGAAAAACTTTCTCCCATACTCTGTTTTTGTTCACTGTGGGACAGTCTATACCTATAATTGTTGTTTTAAAACCTGTTCAGTTAGATTTGTCTTGCTCTAATAACTCTCCCATTGTGTTAAACCCCCTTAGAAGTCAAGTAATTACTTTTGTTTTGCTATGCTATTTGACAGTAGTTACTATATAAACAATCATAGGCAGAGGTTTGAACATGTTTTTTTGATTTTATATGAGAAAATAAGTCAACACATCCTCTACAGGGCACACACTTATTATTGGAAAAAATAAAACTTAGAATATAAAATGTGCCTCAAATTTTTAACACATTATGCTTTTCTGTTTGCCCCAACATGGAAAATTCAGCAAATAAACACTAATCATGTATTAAAATGTACAGAAGTGTCTTCTCTGAAGAGGATGTGTTACCTTTTTTTCTGCTTAGAAAACTAAATTTAAACCTTTTGCATATGACTGTATATTTTCTTACAGTAAATAACTGCATATATTCTTACAGCAAAGTGTACAATAAATGACATGTACATTTGAATCACTGTGGAGTTTGATAAACATGTCAAAATATTTTCATTAAAATCAAGTCATAATAAAATGTCTCTTCCTTCTACTAACCAACAAGCATGGTTTGATGGAAAGTTTACGGTCTGTGGCTTTGACTGAATTTTCCCACTTGGTTCAATTAGCTGTGAGTGAAAAATGATTCGTTTAGAAGTAAATCATGCTTTTGTTGCTGGCAGTGATAACTGTGACTTGTAGGGGTTAATGAGCACTGTCACCTTGGTCACAGCCTACTTAATTAGCACAGCATTTTGCTTTTGCTGATTAAATTATTGACATTTGTTCTCAGGGTCTAATTGATGCAGATGCTGAACAGTATAGAGTTCCTAACCTGAAGTGGGAACTGTGCAATAAGCGTTTAATTTCCTGGGAGAGCATTTTTTCCTGACGTGTTACTTTTCTTCTGGCCTGGGACACTTAATAATAGTAATAGTACAAAAGGAAACCAGTAAGCGCATCCTGCCGCTGAGCAAGTTGTGGGCCAAAACTGAGTTTCAGTGGTAAACTCTTGCTGTGATCTCGCAGCTCTGTGAGTACGTGTTGTTTTTGTAATTAAAGTCTGTGAAAATAAGGTTCTATTTTGGAGTCAGCGACACACCGTGACAGTAGGAGATGAGTTATTTTACCTCACTGACCCACTGTGTGTCCTTTTGCCTGCAGTGTTCTGCTTTAGAACCTGCATTGCCCCTTGCAGTGGCTGTAACATCTCCACAGCCAGAACCAGCTACTCTGCATTTTTTAGAAACACACTTTCGCTACAGTTAAGTTCTGCAGCTTGCAAACTCTAGAACTCTGTACCTGAATCTCTCCATTACTAAAACTTTTAAAGTTAAGACTTCTTGTTTTCTCTGCAGTACTCTTCTCTCATTATGTCATCATTTTTTTATTCATATCTTTCTTTGTAACATATTCTTGGGTTTATGAAACACAGAAAGAAAGAGTATAGATTAAACTTATTAAGGATGTTCCTGATAAATGTTTGGCTCTGATCTAAAGTCTTTTAACCTCCTTTAAATTCACA
Source organism: Pygocentrus nattereri (assembly GCF_015220715.1). Classification (NCBI taxonomy): domain Eukaryota; kingdom Metazoa; phylum Chordata; class Actinopteri; order Characiformes; family Serrasalmidae; genus Pygocentrus; species Pygocentrus nattereri. The sequence goes on along the minus strand of NC_051228.1, from coordinate 30,013,405 downwards.
GACCTAGCACATAATTATATAGGCTTGTTATTCTGTAACTACATGGAAAGTAATGCAAAATGACGGAGTTATTTTTGAGTTATAGAAGTGAGAGATGGAATCCAGCACCCACCAATCGGATCCTGACCAATACAGCCTAATACAGAGAGTCCAGTATATGCATTTTTTAGGACTGGTTTATATATAAACTCTAACTTTACTGGATTATATATATATATATATATATATAAACTGTAACTGTAACTTCTTAGTATTACCTGTGGTTTTGGAATGGAAAGTCTGACAAGTTCATGTAGGTGTGGTGATCAGGTGTCCACATACTTTACCCATTCAGTGGATATTCACTACACTACTAACAAAAAAACAGGCCTAGATTGGCTTTTTTCACTTTGCCTGGCTGAGCATTTAGGGGTTTCTGTGTGTTTGAGTGACAAAATACATTCTTTATTAATCATTATTATCGTGATAACAGTAATGTAATGTTTTTACTGTGTTTTGTGTGCATCTTGACCAATCACAGTTCCAGATAAGTATTTTTTGAATATTTTTATAGTTCAAGAGTTTTATTGTCATATGCACAGCAGAACAGGCAGTTACACTGTACAATGTAACTTTGCTGTTCTTCCAAATATAATCTTAATATAATCTTAGAAGAAAATAGAAAAAAAAAGAAAATATAAAAACAGTAAAACAAAAGTAAAAAAATTACAGTTTTATGTGCAAAATTGAAAGAAAAATTGAAGTTACATGTGCAAATGTGCAAGTATGTAGAGCAGCTGTTCATAAAGTGCATATTTTTTTAAAACAAAGACTCACATGATCCAACAACTAAGTTATTTTGGTTAAAATAATGCAGAACAGTCTTAATTCATGTCACGTTATTGATTCAGTTGTGTCTTTTAGCATATTAAAATATCTTAGCTGTAATAGCTTTATAATCGCAATGCTGGTATCTTTCCCATACTCAGCTTGTGTGTGTGAGCCTGCTGCTTTTACTGCAGGAGCAAAGGTCTACTGCAGAGCTTGTTCCCATTTGCATTCACATTATGTTCCAGAACTTTCTCTGGCACTGAGCCTCAAACATCTAACAAAATTTCCACCGCTGCTCTATGCAGGCAGCAGTTCACGTGAGCTCAGCTGAGCTGTGGCTGCTGTCAGCCAGACGGCTGTGAGTGGCAGTTGCTGGCCTGCCCCGCTCGCTCCCGTGTTGGAGGAGATAATTGCTTGGAGCTGTTTGTGATTAGTGACGCTGCTGTTGTGATTAGTTTCATGGCCAGTTTTGTGCTGTGAGCAGTGGAAAGGCTTTGTTTTCAGCTTGTTCTGGGCAGCTGCATTGTGTCTTCATGGGTACGATGAGAAAGTGCAGGAGAGATGATGTGTGGTTGTGACATTGTTCAAGAGAGATTTGAGATAGACAGTATGTGTGTATAAATGCACAGAGCTGCGAGAGAGCAGAATGTAGGTGTATTTGGACATTAATGAGCTTTTGGAAGTGGTTATAGGAATATGCTACAGGCTTATTTAATCAAAAGCTACAGCACAAACAGCAAGACTATTTTTGGGGTGCGTCTGTTCAAAAGCCCCCCATAGATATCTACACACTAATCAAACAGATGACCTTATGTAATAACAACAACAATAATGGATTCACACTCGGAACTGGCAGATTTGAATTGTCAGATTTTTGCTTTAAAACACATGATCGGATATTGTCGTAGCATAATTATGGATGATTCATTGTGCAAAAATGAGCAAGAAGAAGAACATCAATAATAATAATAATAATAATAATAATAATAATAATTTCATTTTTATTTTTAAATTATTTTTCAATTATTAAATGAAAAATAAAATTATTGCTTTACATAACCAGATAAGTAAAATGAAAAGATAAAATACCTACTCTGAATTACATAATTGCACAATTCCAAACACAAGGCATATGGTAGCACAAATGATTTTAATCCACATTAAAAAAACAAAAACAAAACACAAATGAACTCAAACGATCAAGCTTGTATCCCAGTATTCTCTGGCTCACTCTTCCCTTTTTTGGAGCTTCATAAGAAAATGATGTTCCACCGGCTCAGCTGTAAGTAATTCCAGGAATTTTCAGTAACTCTGTCTAAATTAAGTGAAGTGTCCTGGATGGCCTATGACACTTCAGAAATTGGTAAGATGTTCCTCAGCTAGGCTATTAATTGCTTCAAATGTCATAAGCCAGACCTTGTAGTTTATGCAGAACTTAACAGAAAGCCAGTGTAATCTAAATAAGAGAAAAATCATCTCGCTATCATCTATTTTGGGCCTTTGAGCTGCAGTACTTGTTTTATCATAATTTCACAGGAGTAAGTTCCTGGTTATTCAGGCTTTTGTGTCAACACAATCTTTCATTGTGTGTAACTTTGTCTCTGAATCTGCTTGAGCTGACACATATTGCCTTGTGTGATAATCATAAAGGTGATTGCCAACATTGTGTTTGCGAGTTGTGTGTCCTAGTGTCCGCAAAAAAACCCCCCAAAAACATAAAACCATAAAACAGAGCCTTAAGGCGCACCATATTACATATTGCTATGTTTGTAAAACTTCACATTTACACAAAAAAATCTAAAATCAGTAGCAGTTGTCAAGTAAGATATAACCTAGGCATGAACCTTTCTGTCTTAACCTGTTTCAATCCTGTCCATTAAATATAATGGTCAACTGTAACGAAAGCTGCATTCAAATCCATCAGTACCAAAAGAGAGACATTTCCACAATCTGATGCAAACAGTATATCACTGACAATGTTAGTCAGTGCTAGCTCTGTATTATGATGTCTCTAAGAGCTGCACTGAAATAATCCATGCTTGTTATACTAAAAAAGGAGCAGATCTGTTGTACAATAATTTATTTGCTACCCAAGTACTGAACAAACATGTAAAAAATGCATATGATGTGCTCTATAAAGGTGTTCTCTAGGTTGTTTTTAACAATGTGGTTGTCTCCACTTTAAATATTTTTGTCTCTTTCTATAGTGAGAGAGCAGCAGGCTTTCTGTGATGAGCAGCCGTTCTTTAGTTATGGCAGGAACACAAAAGCAGTCCTCTGCAGCTGTCTTCTCAGCTCCAAGAAAAAAAAGCCTGCCTCTACAGCTGCGGCTGTTTCCTTTCAAACCTTACCCAAATGGACTGAATGGTTGAATAGGCAATTAAATATCCAGACTTCAGGATGGTCTGCATGCCAAAACCTGATTCAGTAATTTATGGAAAAATAAATAAATAATAAATACAGTCCCAGTATCTGAGCAGTCAGTCCAAGTAGAGGCAGATAATTAGGGCTGCACGATATGGACATAAAATGTGATGTTCGATAATGCTGTTGGATATCAGAATATTGTATTAGACGATAAGTTGTTATTAAAATGGTGTGTCCAAAGCACTGACTCTTTTCTTTTCTTGGGCAAACAGAAACTCGCCACAACTTTAAACAAATAGCAAAAAAAAAAACCCCAAAAAAAACCACACCATTCATTATTGTGCAAAACAAAAATGAATTCTAGAATGAAATATTAAATATGTAATACTTTTTTTAAATGTAAGTGTATGAAAACAAAATATGTATTTAATTCATTTAGAAGCTTTTTTTGATGATTTGTGGTGACAGTAGTGGGCATTGCTGCTTCAAACATTTTATGATATAGTCCATGCATTTTACACGCAGCACTGACCGTAAGGCAGTCATCATGTTTTAAGCATGTTTTTCAGCTGTGCACATAGGCGTTTTGTAATTGGCTGTTTAGCCACAGGGTTATGTTACTTGCTCTCCATCTGGGTGAGCAAGCCCAGTGCAGCAAAGCACTTGCTGGGCTTTTAATGCAACATTCCTTCCAATCTAATTATGTCTCTTTGGCACTTCATGTGTGTAGAAATTTAATCTGTTCCATCAATGTAGCCCTCAACAATATGTCATGAAACTCATATTGCAATAACAATAAAAATCTGATTTATTGAGCAGGCCTACAGGTTATGTATGTGCAAGTATGTAGGAGTGTATACATATAGTTACATATTGCAACCCATTGGAATTATGTGAATTTTTACAGTAACAAATACACAAAATATTTAACAGTTATATATCATTAGTGCACATATGGTTCGAACACTCTGAGTCAATGATGTAAATATATGTGAATTGTTATATTTCATGAATAACAGAACCTCTTTTATTGACAGTGAATTCCACCAACTCTTGCATTAATGACTTGCTTTAAATAAGCCACAGCATTTCAAATTAGACTGAGATCAGGACTGGACTTGGCCATTCTGATTTACAGATCCACTTTGTTATTGATTTTCTCTTGTTCTGTTCTGAATCATTATCATGTTTTAGAACAGACATGTTTAGGTCTCAGACAGATGTCCTGGAATTCTGCTGTGGAACTTCTTGAATTCCATTGGTCCCTCAGTGGCTGCTAGCTGTTACTGCCACCACTATGCTTCACAGTTAGGATGAAGTCTTGGGATGTCGCACTTTGTTCAAACTCTCATCAGTCCAATGAATAATTGATGATGATTATTTCAGTACTGATGTGTAAAATCCAATTGGAAAAGTTCAGATGAGCTGCAGTGTTTTTTACACACAGTAGTGGTTTCCTTTATGGTAATCTCCCTTGAACATCACTCATGTCCAGGGTTTTCCCAATAGTAACTTTATGAACACAATCATTATCAAGTACAGAACATGCCTGCAGATCATCAGCTGTCATCCTTATGTTCTTTGTCACCTGTTTGAAGTGTTATTCCGCTAATGTTTGTTGAGCATCCTTTTCTCTGAAGGGTAGCGAGAGTGCTGAATTTCTTATGTCTGCCTGTGGATGGGCCCATGCCTTTTTTTTAGAAATCCCTTTATAAACCTTTTGAGTGTTATGAGCTTTAACAACTTTTTTCCTGAGGCTATATGAAATCTCTTTTGATCAAGACATATTGCACTTGAACAGCATCCTGCTATGAAGAGCAGGAAACCAAAATGTATGTGTTTTTCATACCCTATGTGTTACAGTAGGTCAGACTAACCTCTGAACTATTTCTCTGTGGTTCTCTGAAATCTTTTTTGATCAAGTTGTATTGCACATATTGGACAGAATTCAGCTTTTAAGAGCAGGTAGCTAAAATTGTGTGTTTTTATAAATCAAAGCAGTTTAGGACTAACTATTATTATTACTTTCACATTTTAGGAGCCATTCATGCTCAATGAATCCAGAAAATTCCACAGAGGCTTGACAAACCTTTACTTACCGCTGTATATATGTCAGAGCTCAGAATTAATGGTCTTTCACTGCTGTAATTAAATCACATCTAAAACCCAATCAAAACTTTAATTAATTTACACAGTGCTCTAGTTCTCATGTCTGCTGACTGTGTAGCCCACGACTCCTCTGAGGCCGTTTACATGCTGCCTGCTCTGTCTGTGCAGCAGCTGGACCCTGTCTGCTGAGACCCATAAGAGCAGCTCTTCCTCAGCCTTTTAGAGGCACTTCTGTTATTTAGATTGTTTGTTTTATTTGCCTTTTATAACTCATGCCTTTTAAACCTGTTTATTCATTGTATAGGATAGTTAAAACAATGTGACACGCATGCCTGAGGTTCTTGCACTGTGGTAAGCATCTCCCATAAAAAGAGACATCTCATTTGAAGCACTTCCAAGTAAGGCACTCTTTTTTGATGTGAAAATGATAGAGTGGAGCCATTTTAGTACTTAAGACCTCCAGTCTCACAGGCCCTCTGTGAACTTCGGTATTGATCCTGAAACCACATTTGGTTGTTTTTTTAAGCTGTTTTAGTGTGTAAAGGTGCTTTCAGCGTTAGAACCTCTAGTATTCCTGCATGCTTACAACAATAGGAGGTTGAAGACAAAGACCCTAATCTTACATGCACCTCAGAGATACTGATGTGTTAATCATACTGATGGTACTTCTTAAAACGGGGGCAGTCGTGGGCTGGAGGTTAGGGAACCAGCCCTGTGACCGGAAGGTCGCCGGTTTGGTCCCCTTGGCTGACGGTCCATGACTGAAGTGCCCTTGAGCAAGGCACCTAACCCCCAATTGCTCCCCGGGCGCCGTGGATAAGGCTGCCCACCACTTCAGGCAAGTGCCCCCTAGTGTGTGTGTTCACTATTGTGCATGTATGTGGGTGTTTCACTGCACGGATGGGTTAAATGCAGAGGTCTAATTCCACAGTGTGCAAACACAGTGACAAATGGTTCTAAATTCTAATTCTTAGTAGTTGTTACCACCTTCGACTGGAAGGAGTCCAACACACACATCCAACCCCCTCTCTGAATTTTTAGTTTTGATCTTGTGATTCACTGCCTTGGTGGCCTGAGTGGCCAATGCAGTTTTTATATATTTTTAATTTTTATACATTTTTGTCTACCTACTGACAACCCCAATTCCAATGAAGTTGGGACATTGTCTAAAACATAAATAAAAACAGAATAAGATGATTTGTAAATCCTTTTCTACTGTACACTACAAATACACCACAGTCAAGATATGTAATGTTCAAATGGATAAACTTTATTGTTTTTTGCAAATATTCACTCGTTTTGAATTTGATGCCTGCAACATGTTCCAAAGAAGTTGGGACAGGGGCAACAAAAGACTGGGAAAGTTGAGGAATGCTCAAAAAACACCTGTTTGGAACATTCCACAGGTGAACAGGTTAATTGGAAACATGTGAGTGTCATGATTGGGTATAAAGGGAGCATCTCTGTAAGGCTAAGAATTTAGGGATTTCATCATCTACAGTCCACAATGTGATCAAAAGATTCAGAGAATCTGGAGAAATCTCTGCAAGTAAGCGGCAAGGCAGAAAACCAACATTGAATGCCCGTGACCTTCGATCCCTCAGGCGGCACTGCATTAAAAACCGACATCATTCTGTAACGGATATTACCACATGGGCTCAGGAACACTTCAGAAAACCATTGTCAGTGAGCACAGTTCGTCGCTCCATCTACAAGTGCAAGTTAAACCTCTGCCGTGCAAAGCAAAAGCCATATACACTGCTCAAAAAAATAAAGGGAACACTTAAACAACATTGATTGATTAAGCAACACTGATTGACAAGCAATTTCACATGATGATGTGCAAAAGGAACAGACAACAGGTGGAAATTATTGGCAATTAGCAAGACACACTCAATAAAGTGGTTCTGCAGGTGGGGACCACAGACCACTTCTCAGTATCTTTCTGCTTTCTGGCTGATGTTTTGGTCACTTTTGAATGTTGGTGGTGTTTTCACACTCGTGGTAGCATGAGACGGACTCTACAACCCACACAAGTGGCTCAGGTAGTGCAGCTCATCCAGGATGGCACATCAATGCGAGCTGTGGCAAGAAGGTTTGCTGTGTCTGTCAGCGTAGTGTCCAGAGGCTGGAGACGCTACCAGGAGACAGGCCAGTACACCAGGAGACCGTGGAGGAGGCCGTAGGAGGGCAACAACCCAGCAGCAGGACCGCTACCTCCGCCTTTGTGCAAGGAGGAACAGGAGGAGCACTGCCAGAGTCCTGCAAAATGACCTCCAGCAGGCCACAAATGTGCATGTGTCTGCACAAATGGTAAGAAACCGACTCCATGAGGATGGTATGAGGGCCCGACGTCCACAGATAGGGGTTGTGCTCACAGCCCAACACCGTGCAGGACGCTTGGCATTTGCCAGAGAACACCAGGATTGGCAAATTCGCCACTGGCGCCCTGTGCTCTTCACAGATGAAAGGAGGAGGGAGGAGATCCCTTAGGAGACCATCCGCCATCTCATCAGGAGCATGCCCAGGCGTTGCAGGGAGGTCATACAGGCACATGGAGGCCACACACAATACTGAGCCTCATTTTGACTTGTTTTAAGGACATCACATCAAAGGTGGATCAGCCTGTAGTGTGTTTTTCCACTTTAATTTTGTGTGTGACTCCAAATCCAGGCCTCCATTGGTTAATAAATTTGATTTCCATTGATGATTTTTGTGATTTTGTTGTCAGCACATTCAACTTTGTACAGAACAATGTATTCAATGAGAATATTTCATTTATTCAGATCTAGGATGTGTTATTTGAGTGTTCCCTTTATTTTTTTGAGCAGTGTATAAACAACACCCAGAAACACTGCCGGCTTCTCTGGGCCCAAGCTCATCTGAGATGGACTGACACAAAGTGGAAAAGTGTCCTGTGGTCTGACGAGTCCACATTTCAAATTATTTTTGGAAATCATGGACGTCGTGTCCTCTGGGCTAAAGAAGAAAAGGACTGTCCAGATTGTTATCAGCACAAAGTTCAAAAGCCAGCATCTCTGATGGTATGGGGGTGTGTTAGTGCCCATGGCATGGGTAACTTGTACATCTGTGAAGGCACCATTAATGCTGAAAGGTACATACAGGTTTTGGAGCAACATATGCTGCCATCCAAGCAACGTCTTTTTCAGGGACGTCCTGCTTATTTCAGCAAGACAATGCCAAGCCACATACTGCACGTGTTACAACAGCTTGGCTTCGTAGTAAAAGAGTGCGGACACTAGACTGGCCTGCCTGCAGTCCAGACCTGTCTCCCATTGAAAATGTGTGGCGCATTATGAAGCGCAAAATATGACTACGGAGACCCCAGGCTGTTGAGTAACAACTGTTGAGTTGCACATCAAGCAAGAATGGGAAAGAATCCCACCTACAAAGCTTCAACAATTAGTGTCCTCAGTTCCCAAACGCTTGGTAAACATGCCCCTGTCCCAACTTCTTTGGAACGTGTTGCAGGCATCAAATTCAAAATGAGTGAATATTTGCAAAAAACAATAAAGTTTATCCATTTGAACTTTAAATATCTTGTCTTTGTAGTGTATTACATTGAATATAGGTTGAAAAGGATTTACAAATCATCGTATTCTGTTTTTATTTGTTTTACACAACGTCCCAACTTCATTGGAATTGGGGTTGTATCTATCTGACCTCCAATTCCTGCCTACGTTTTGAATGCAAACAGCAGGCGGCAATCCGACCACTTATCTTCTCTATCACATATTACACCATATACCACAAGCAAAATAATTACCCGTCACGCAGCAGCAAAGCTAGCTCAGAATCAGCTCTCCCTGGCCCTGGAAGCCATACGGTGTTGTCACTCTTTTCTTTCCTCTTGCTTGATCCCATTCATTTCTGAATACTTTCTTTTGCTCTGCACTCTTTAGTTTCTTGGGCTGTTTTGAAGTTCAATTCATTGTCGGCAGTGGCGGAACCAGATCTTTAAGACGTTTTCAAAATACAAAATATGCATCACATGTTTTTTGTCTGCTTCATTTAAAAAAATACTATTGACATCTTTGACCATTTTGATGTATGTGTTTCACATACATCACTGCATTCAATCCAATTTAACAGGATTAATGATGCTGTCTTTGTAAATAAACCTGCAGTTGATCAGTGTTCCTGACCATATCCATGATATACTCAGAACAGTATACTGTGATACAATGTGACAGAATATACTGCAGTATTGATAAATATTGTCATATTTCCCATCCCTCCATGCCAGGTTTTCCAAACTTCTGCATAGTTCAGTTTTTTCCATTTTTTAAAATTAAAGTGATTTTATTTATTTATTTATTTATTTATTTAACAATAGTGGAGATTGGAACCTTTGGTTGCAATTGTCTGCCATGGAAATATAGTCGGTTTATTTACTAGCCAAAATGACAACTGATCTGACACATCTTACTAAATTTTAAGTTAATAATTTAAGTTAATAAATGTACAATGTTATTAAATTGGTCAATTTTTCTTTCCTTAGTATTTTTACAACACCCTAAATGTACCACCATGAAGGCATTTTTAAAAATACCTTTTAAGGCAAAACAGTATTTTAAAACTATGTCTCAGGGATCAGACGGAGGTTTTGTGAATAACATTTTTTTAATATAGGCAAAAAATCTTTTAAAAAATACTTAGGGAATAGCCCTTTAATACAACTAGACTGTGGTCCAGAATAAAAGGCATAGTGCCAGTGTGTTGTGCAACGGCAACTGTGCTTTTGTCTACTTTTCATGGAAGGTCATCATGGAATTTCCTGGATGTAGTCTGATTGGTGTTGTTCATCATCTATGCTGGACTCTTTGTCATGCCTTTGTGGTTAGTCAATCCCCTATAGTGAAACTTTTGACCAGCTTGTATTTGAAACATGCTTCCTGAGAACGGATGGCTAATTTCAGGTTGTGCAACATATCCAGTCAGTGCTGTTGCTTGGAAGTGATTTGCAGCAGTGTAGTGTGGACTTCATGGCTCAGTGTAGTGTAGTTCTGGCTCAGACTAGCGGATATGCTCAAGCTTCTCTTATGGAAGGTGTGCTGAAATATTAATGCTGTCTGTAGGGCTTTTAGCTGCAGGTATGCTTTATTCTGATGGAGAAGCAGAAAGGAAAAAGCATAGCTTCTCAACACATTACCTCGCTGTGGGCAGAGAGCCCAGTGAGGTGGTGATGTTACTAGCAGGAGAGAGAGAGAATCTTCACAGCCAAGCACAGAGTAGCTGCTGAATGCAGAGTGATTAGAGCCAAATGAGCATATGAGGAGATAGAACCACAGTGCTACTGCAGCATTATGTCCTGAACTCCAGAATTAAAACTTTCTTTTCCCTCATACTGTGTCTGTTTTCTTTTGACATCCTCTCTCTCTTTCTGTCCCTCCTCCCCTCTTTTGCATATTTCAACTACATTATTTATTTATTCCCTCTTTAAAAGAATAGTTTGCTGCAAAATCAGATTTTCACAAAGTGTTTGCCTCACCTCAAATGTAGGAAATCAGCCAAGACATGGTTGAAGTCCAAAGTTTGCTTTATCTTTAAAATGGCCAAACCTGCGTTTTACTGCAAAACAGTTGCAGCAGTTTTTCTTGAAAAGAGTATGCTGGTGCCAGAAGCGACATATAAAAGTCTATTTCAGATTACTTAAATGGGTATTGGGAATCCATGGTTGTGCATGATGGAAATCCAAAACAAAGCTAATTGCCAAAATAACCACTGATGTATTGGCTAATAATTACAGGTATGGATCGTTCCACTAATTTGCTTCAAGGTAAGAGGTTTTTTAAAAAACTAATTTCACACTAAAATGCTTTAGCTTTGAGTAACTTAATTCTGTTGTTTTTGTTAAAACAAGTAATTGAACTCAGTTTTGTCACTACCAAAACAATCACTTCAGCAAATGTTTTGTTAGCAACAGTTTTAGCTAATTTTAGCAAGTACATGACTAGTAAACATAGCTTTGAACAGTTGTACTCACGTAAATGCATGTTATTTTTCATTTACTTAATTTCAGAACATTTGTTTGGGCAGTGACAGTTCTAAAAGTTGCACACTGATTTTGAGATTGTGGGACACATTTGTTTCTAAACTGTGGGATCCAGCTGCTCACCATGTGACCTTTAGGGACAGAGTTGCAGGCTCACTTTCTGCTCTAAAATACAGGGGTGGGGCTAAAGTAAGGCCACGCCTATGGACTAAAACATTTTGTTTTGGTATTGACATGAACAGCATTTTTAAAATAAATTTTCACAAGTTGAAATTTAGGGATTAAGGTTTGGGTCAGTCTCCTCCTAATAGAAACTGTCTTATAAATGATGATTTTGCATATACATTTGCATATTACGTTGTCTCCATTAATGCCTTGTGTTTAAATAGATCATTGCATAATCCTTTGCATAAACATCTAAGATCTGAATGCTTAATTGTTAAAAAAAAAAATTCAAAGAATGGTGCATGTATACAGTGATATTCCACTCCCTAGCAGCAGTGGAGTGGAACAGTGGAGAAAAAAAATAAACAGCCCGGCCTTAAATAATCCATCACAAAGCGCTTTTAGTTTTCCAAAAGGTTTTCCCACCTTCATGATACATCATCAGACAGAGGTTTGTTTTTATGCTGGAAAATCACGCCCCAAAGGCTGTTGCGGCACCACTGTAGAAGGTATGTTTACAACAGATGTATCAGTGGTCAGATTTTAGTTTGCACTATGCTAATTGAATTATTTGATGGCTACATTAGCTTTTTAGTTGCAGTACCAAACTAAAGAGGCAAGGACCAAACATCTCTTGGCCTATCGATTACAGAAAAATTGACTTCTCAGAGCTACTCCTTGAACTAAAGACGTTCTGCAGTGGTTGCAGTTTTTGTGACTGAACATGTGCAATTCTGTCCTTGCTTGACTGCACTGACAAGTGACTTTTACTGGCCAAGCTGCCTGCCAATCACATTTTATTGACGCTACCGTATATAGCTGCTCTAATCCTGTGTAAAAGTGCTCTGAAGTTGTGACAGTGACTTAATGCTACCAGAAGTAGAACCACTCAGTGCAGTTTACACACAGCACAGAGAATTAGCAGACCTTGGGTGACCCGTGGCCTCTCAGAGAGGATTTGAACGCTGACATTTAACCAGATGCTGTATTCTGGAGATGCAGTGAATAATTCCTGTGTGTCTGAGCTCGATAAGACCGGTCATTATGGAGTTGGAAAATGGCTCTCCATGTGTTTCCACACGGGGAGATCCATGCTCAAAGGAGTGTGCATGAGATATGGCCTCTTAGACTGGTTATGAGTGTATTGATCCAACAGAGCGTCAGGGTGCTGCTACTGCCAGCACACTCTCAACCCAGTCATTTCCTGAAATTACTTTAGTTTCAAATGGCAAAGACTTTTCCGCTTGCTTTGCTTTTATAGCTTTACTTTCTTATAAGGTTTTCAGTAGAAGCTGTATTTTATGCTAAAATCCAATTAGTTGGCTGGCTCTAAAAATTACTGTTGTCCTTCTGACTGTCTCTGTCAGGATCGTGTTTTTAGTCATTTTGGTGGGATGTGAAGATGACGGCAGCGGATTTGTTGTTTCCTGCTTGTGATTAAACGAGGTGGTGGCTCATGACTCTGTCTTAACGTGTTTAGTTTGAAAATGTCACTGCTTCTGCAAATTGCTCTAATTTGCATCCCTAAGTGTAATTACTTTCTGTGCTTATAGGTTAATTATGCTGACGTCCAGTCATCCAGCACTGAAAGCATCTATTATGAAGCAGCACATAGGCTGATGTCTGTTGTTGATGATATGGGCTGTCCTATTTTTTTTTTTTTGTTTCTAACATTTCTAAAGTCCTTTACTTCTGCTTTGCATGGGTGTCATAACTGTTTTGACTGATGTAGTCAGTACTTTAAAACCTTGTGTTGTGTCTCTGAGCTGATATTCTGTCACGTCACACCCTCTGCTGGACAGTGAGAGCATTGCTGATAGCAGCAAAACCTCTCTATAACAATTACATCACATGTGTTGTTACTGTTGTATTAAAATACAGTTTAAATTTGCCAGCTGCAGTTTACATTGTTTTAAATTTACTTGTCCTATAAAATCTCATAACATGCGTTAACTCTGTTTGCTGCTCTCAAGATTCAGTTTCTCAAAACCTTGTATCTCTAATTTTGTCGTTTTCATTTTTTTGCCATAATGTGACAATGCCTGTAGAAATGGTTCAAAATGACTTGGGGGGATATGGGTGGGCATGGGGAACAAAGTCTGGTTCCACTGACTTACATTAAAAGTAAAGGTTTTTTTTTCTTCTCCTGTAAAGTTACCATTTTTGAGATACAAGGTTTTGTTCTGACAGTAGGTCTGTAGTCAGGAACTAAACAGTGCTGTATTTGGTAGAAGAAAACTGAAAAACAGTACTGTTATACTCGTTATTTTTCTGTAGTCTTAAACTTGTGTTGGACTTTCTTAGTCAACTTTAGCAGGTAATGGTTTAGTTAAAACGAACTCCGATGTGATTGCTCTGTTAGTATGGTTCTTTAGAACACAGAGACCAAGATCCCCTGAGTAGGTCGGACTCGGTTCCCTTCAAAACAAACTCTAATCAGTTTTTTTTTGGAAGTACGAACGCAATACAGACCAAAGACGTCTTAATGGACCAAAGACAGAATGAACCATTGTGTTCTCTCTGCATAACCTCTTTGGTACGTGGGAGTAAGGAAGTGTCTGATGCTGTTTTGACACATGCGTATGTTTTATCATCTCTTGATAAGCTCTAAATTGGTAAACATAGAACAGATAGTTTCAGTTTTCAAGCGAGACTAAGGCACATTTGAAATTGTCATAAAATATTCAGTATACACGCTTGACTGCACACATACATTATATTGTTTAATCATATTAATTTATTAAAATTTCCTCAGTTTTGTAAAGCATTAAGCCACTTGAGGCTTTGTTACAGGAATTTCAGACAGCTGTGCATCATGCAAAACCACAAAATATCACAAGGAGTCTTGTGAGTTATTGCTCTCACATCACAAGACAGATTAAAAAAAAGAACGCAGGATATATAAAACAACAAGCCCAGAAAGAACTGAGAACAGCATTAACGTTTGGTACATTATCACAGTTATTTATCACCACAAAATCTAGCTCATCACTTATGACCTTTTACTCATATAACTTTGTTTACAACTTTTGGTTTGAGCTGAAATAATGCAGTGTGAACACTAAGCAAACCAGAACTGAAGTATATGCAACAGCATATACTTTTTTGCCTGGGTTCAGACCAAGGGAACCAAACTACAAGTATAAATCTCTTAGTCTCTGGTCTTTACTGAGACCAACTACTATAAAAAAAAAAAAAAAAAAAAAAAAAAAATTGAATTTTCATTCAGTTAACTGTCACCAACACATTGCAACTGTTTGTGTGTGTTTTAGCCAATTAATTTGACATTGGTTGGGTTTATTAGAGTAGTCACCAAATCACTAATAAACTTCTGAAAAGCTGAGAAAAACCTTCCCAACCTCTTAAATTTAGACATTGGACTACTGGAGCCATAATCCAAAGTTTCAGTTGATATCATATTTGTAAGGAGAAGAGATATTATATTATTATTTTAAATTGATAAAGAAAAAACAGACAAAAAACCCCAGGCTTGTCAGCATGGAATATAAATCAAATGAGAATGTTTAAATTATTAGAGAACTGTGCAATTAAATATGTAATAACCTCTGATCTGATTTCTAGGTGGACTGGTTGGTTAGTGTAGTGGGTAACACCTTTGCCTTCTGCGCTGTAGACTGGGGTTCAATCCCCACCTGGGTAAGCACCCTATACTACACCAATAAGAGTCCTTGGGCAAGACTCCTAACACCACCTTCGCCTACCTGTGTAAAACAATCAAATTGTAAGTCGCTCTGGATAAGAGCGTCTGCCAAATGCCATAAATGTAAATGCATAAATGACTCTGTTTTGACTTCTCATCTGATTTGGACTCTGTTTTGACTTGGTCTTGACTTCCATTAGATTGATAATAGGTTGATTGGTCCTAGCTTTAGGCTTGATGAAGGTTGTGAGGACTGCAGCCTTACAGATTACAAATAACAAAGAAGCTTCAGTCCAAAACTTTGCAGCTATGCAGTAGATAGACAGACAGATACATGTGGTTATAAGTCAAAGAGGAAAGTGGAGTGGAAGTACAAAGTGAATGATTAATGTAATGCAATGAAAATAAATGCAGCATAGCATTTTAGGTGACATCATGGCTCAAAGACGTCATCAAACATAAACCTGTGTCTAAATCCATGGCCTTTATTCCTCATAGCTCATAGCTGTCTGTGCGATTCCTCCGGGTTGTGTTGCCTGGGGACGCATGTGTGGGACTGTGTGCCTGTTTGTGTTTGTAGCTGATGTGACACACTCCATGGTTGAATAACCCTAGGGGCTTGGGATGGCAAGATGATTGGCATGCGGGTGAATTTGTTTTAAATGGTGAGTAATATTTTGTTGAGTGGCGCCAGATTTCTTTGCCTTTTAAAATACAGTTTAAATTTGCCAGCTGCAGTTTACATTGTTTTAAATTTACTTGTCCTATAAAATCTCATAACATGCGTTAACTCTGTTTGCTGCTCTCAAGATTCAGTTTCTCAAAACCTTGTATCTCTAATTTTGTCGTTTTCATTTTTTTGCCATAATGTGACAATGCCTGTAGAAATGGTTCAAAATGACTTGGGGGGATATGGGTGGGCATGGGGAACAAAGTCTGGTTCCACTGACTTACATTAAAAGTAAAGGTTTTTTTTTCTTCTCCTGTAAAGTTACCATTTTTGAGATACAAGGTTTTGTTCTGACAGTAGGTCTGTAGTCAGGAACTAAACAGTGCTGTATTTGGTAGAAGAAAACTGAAAAACAGTACTGTTATACTCGTTATTTTTCTGTAGTCTTAAACTTGTGTTGGACTTTCTTAGTCAACTTTAGCAGGTAATGGTTTAGTTAAAACGAACTCCGATGTGATTGCTCTGTTAGTATGGTTCTTTAGAACACAGAGACCAAGATCCCCTGAGTAGGTCGGACTCGGTTCCCTTCAAAACAAACTCTAATCAGTTTTTTTTTGGAAGTACGAACGCAATACAGACCAAAGACGTCTTAATGGACCAAAGACAGAATGAACCATTGTGTTCTCTCTGCATAACCTCTTTGGTACGTGGGAGTAAGGAAGTGTCTGATGCTGTTTTGACACATGCGTATGTTTTATCATCTCTTGATAAGCTCTAAATTGGTAAACATAGAACAGATAGTTTCAGTTTTCAAGCGAGACTAAGGCACATTTGAAATTGTCATAAAATATTCAGTATACACGCTTGACTGCACACATACATTATATTGTTTAATCATATTAATTTATTAAAATTTCCTCAGTTTTGTAAAGCATTAAGCCACTTGAGGCTTTGTTACAGGAATTTCAGACAGCTGTGCATCATGCAAAACCACAAAATATCACAAGGAGTCTTGTGAGTTATTGCTCTCACATCACAAGACAGATTAAAAAAAAGAACGCAGGATATATAAAACAACAAGCCCAGAAAGAACTGAGAACAGCATTAACGTTTGGTACATTATCACAGTTATTTATCACCACAAAATCTAGCTCATCACTTATGACCTTTTACTCATATAACTTTGTTTACAACTTTTGGTTTGAGCTGAAATAATGCAGTGTGAACACTAAGCAAACCAGAACTGAAGTATATGCAACAGCATATACTTTTTTGCCTGGGTTCAGACCAAGGGAACCAAACTACAAGTATAAATCTCTTAGTCTCTGGTCTTTACTGAGACCAACTACTATAAAAAAAAAAAAAAAAAAAAAAAAAAAAAATTGAATTTTCATTCAGTTAACTGTCACCAACACATTGCAACTGTTTGTGTGTGTTTTAGCCAATTAATTTGACATTGGTTGGGTTTATTAGAGTAGTCACCAAATCACTAATAAACTTCTGAAAAGCTGAGAAAAACCTTCCCAACCTCTTAAATTTAGACATTGGACTACTGGAGCCATAATCCAAAGTTTCAGTTGATATCATATTTGTAAGGAGAAGAGATATTATATTATTATTTTAAATTGATAAAGAAAAAACAGACAAAAAACCCCAGGCTTGTCAGCATGGAATATAAATCAAATGAGAATGTTTAAATTATTAGAGAACTGTGCAATTAAATATGTAATAACCTCTGATCTGATTTCTAGGTGGACTGGTTGGTTAGTGTAGTGGGTAACACCTTTGCCTTCTGCGCTGTAGACTGGGGTTCAATCCCCACCTGGGTAAGCACCCTATACTACACCAATAAGAGTCCTTGGGCAAGACTCCTAACACCACCTTCGCCTACCTGTGTAAAACAATCAAATTGTAAGTCGCTCTGGATAAGAGCGTCTGCCAAATGCCATAAATGTAAATGCATAAATGACTCTGTTTTGACTTCTCATCTGATTTGGACTCTGTTTTGACTTGGTCTTGACTTCCATTAGATTGATAATAGGTTGATTGGTCCTAGCTTTAGGCTTGATGAAGGTTGTGAGGACTGCAGCCTTACAGATTACAAATAACAAAGAAGCTTCAGTCCAAAACTTTGCAGCTATGCAGTAGATAGACAGACAGATACATGTGGTTATAAGTCAAAGAGGAAAGTGGAGTGGAAGTACAAAGTGAATGATTAATGTAATGCAATGAAAATAAATGCAGCATAGCATTTTAGGTGACATCATGGCTCAAAGACGTCATCAAACATAAACCTGTGTCTAAATCCATGGCCTTTATTCCTCATAGCTCATAGCTGTCTGTGCGATTCCTCCGGGTTGTGTTGCCTGGGGACGCATGTGTGGGACTGTGTGCCTGTTTGTGTTTGTAGCTGATGTGACACACTCCATGGTTGAATAACCCTAGGGGCTTGGGATGGCAAGATGATTGGCATGCGGGTGAATTTGTTTTAAATGGTGAGTAATATTTTGTTGAGTGGCGCCAGATTTCTTTGCCTTTTCTGTGTGTTGATTTTAAATAGTAAGTACTAGCAATACTGACTATTAGTCATGCAGTCTTTGCTCTTATACAGTTTCATAATTTATTAGGGGCCATATCTAACTTTTTTCCTGTGATGCCTGCTTATGACATCTGTGTGGGTTTATGTACCAAAAGCAGACATATTTCATATTTATGTGATCATTTTCCAAGCTCAGTTTATCCTTTAGAATTTGGTACTGTAGTTTTAGGACTATATATATGTATATATATGTATATATATATATGACCTTTTAATCTGACTGGCAGCCCTGTATTGTGCCTCATTCAGAAGCTGTCCATGCTGAAACAGTCTTTATAGACCTCTGTAGTCAGCATCGTGTCCATGTTAGGAACTCTGGTTCTCTGTGGGGAAAAATGAATGATGTTATGGGGAAAATGAATGTGGTTCCAAACCGTATGTGTTTTGTCCCATGCGTATTTGTTGAAATATGAATGTTGCTGCTTGCAAGCTAATACTGTTGTGCACTGAACTGACATCAGAAGACTTTCACCAAATACCCCATGCAAACCAGCACAGTTTACCAAATATAGTAGTTGAGTTACTTTTTTTGTAGGCCCCAATTTGAGAAGCTGGTGTTATTATATAGTAGTGTTTTATTATAATAGTAGCCTTATTTTTGTGCAGTGCCATTTCAACGCGCAAGAGTGTCAACCTGTTTGTAGTGCGTATATTGCTTTACTCATTTTTCTACTGTTAAAGACATTGTGATTCAGAGGGGAAAATATGCACTGGCATCTGGTTTGGAATTATGTCATTCATTTCTCCCGCAGAGTCCTGATATGGTAATGATGGTGACTACAGAATGACACATGACTTCAGAAATCTGTAGCTGAAGCATAAATGCGCAGAGCTAAATTGCTGTAGGCCGAATGGGTGGATATATGCAAATAGTTCGTTTTACTGACATAAAAAAAAATAGTGCAGATAAATCTTATATTTAAAACACAAGAAGAAAAATCTAAATAAGCCCTTTAAAAGAAGGCTATATTTAGCTTGAGCTCTGGCGCTGTGTTGTATGCTGGATGCCAACACTACATTCCAGATCCTGATGTATGATTTGAGTCTGTAAGTCTACAATCATGGTAAGACTGATGTACTGAATGTTCACAGCAGGCAGAAGAGTTGACCTGCATTTGTGTAGAGAGAGGGAGGACAGATGACAGAGGGAGTTTAGCTTTAGTATTTGTGTTTTGATGCATGAGGCTGTGTGTGTGTGTGTGTGTGTGTGGGGACACTGACAGACTGAGGTGCAGTACACACGCTGACTTTCGTGCACTCACATTTATGTGCGTGTGTGGACACCTACTCGAGGCATCATTAGCCGTCACGTAAAGCTGCTTACGCTTCACTGCATGACACACTCCACACACGAGCCACTCTTTACACACATACGCACACACCTATACACGCATGTACGCACTCTGCATCTTCTAAAGCCTCAGGCGCTGCTCTGCTTCCACGCACTATGTGCACTTCTTGTTGAAGTAAGGATTAATGATGATTAGCTTCAGCCTACGTTTGATTCTGTTAAACAGAGTGGAGTGCACACAGCTTCATTCCTTCACAGCCTTCCCATAGATTTGGGCAGTTCTAGCAGTTTTGCATTTCAGCAAGGCTTTTTTTTCCTAGCTTTGGTGTTGGGATTGAGGCTATTACTCTTACTTAATTAAACTTGATTACTCAATAATCTATGTAGTCGTATGTAAAAGTTTGGGTGTCATTGGTCAAATAAGTCAAAATAAGTTCTCTACAGAGGACCATGCTTCTACATATTGTACTGCCTAAATACTTTGTATTTGCTGAATTTAATATTAGAAGGAATAAAGCACAAAATGTGACATGTGCAAAAGCTAAAAAAGCATTTAAAAAAGCAAAAAAGGAATTTAATCACAATGTGGTGCGTTTGGTCTGTTCTACTAAATAAACATGCAAAAAGATGATTAGGTGTTTAGGTTCATCAGGGAATTCATGGTTTTCTGCTTATGCAAGCACAAGCTTCTCATTTTCACCTGCGGGTCACCCTGGTGCCAGCCCAGCAGCCCCTCGCCACAGTGGTCTGCTGGCACAAGCCGACACATGACCACAATGGCAGCCTACACACATGTAATGTATTCAGCAGTACTATTTTTAAAAAGGGTCTGTGCTCTTTAAGCATAGCGGATTGCACTTCATGATCTTGCTGATGTGTCATGTGCGTGACACGTCAGCTGTTGTTTTCCAATTAGTGAAATTAGCGAAATGTGACTTAAATCTTGATTCTGATTTAAAGTGTCCTTTAAAAATTTGCATTAATGACTGAAATTTCACACATGCTTCAGAAAAAAGGAGTGATCAAACATCTTTTGTTTGCAGAAACATTTGAAATGCAGAAGAACAGTAAGTTAGCTATAATACTATGAATATAAGTGATTATATTCCATATCGACCTGCCCCATCTACAGCTGGGCAAACACTACACAATTGGTAGCTCGATTTTAACCCTGAATTGCCCTTTCCAACAAATTTGTTAATCCTGAAGTGATTTTAGAGGAGTTGGAAGCGGTCAACAGTGTAGGTGATCTGGTAGTGTGAGAGGGCAAACAAGTCAATCTTTATATCTCCGTTCTAGCTCAGGAGTGATTGGAGGCCTTAAGATATTGTCAAACATGTTTGATTTTTATGACTTAAAACATTCACAAGTGTGAGGTGGTCAGTGATATAACTCGATGAATGAGTGATTCAAGCAACAGCAAATGAGAAAATTAGGGAGAGAGAGAGAGAGAAAAGGTGAAGAGAGATGTCCATGCACTCTGCTGCATGAACAGCAGACTGCAGAGTTAGAGGAGCTGCTTGTTGAGTTCAGGAAAATAATCTCTCTCTTTACTAACCAGCCAGTTTGTAATAAAATATTTCTTCAGCTTGTACTGTGATATCTGTGTTTCAACCTCATATTCATCCCAGGTTTATGTTTTCGCTGTGGTTCTTTTGTGTGCATAAAAGCACAAACAGGTCCAGTCTGGTTTCACTTTGTTTTTCCCAGATTTTCCAGATTCCCAAAGAAAAGCTGCATATGTGTACCTTTTAATAACCTTTTAACCTTGTGTTAAAAGAGAATAATAAAATGAGCTGAAAATGAAACACGTTTGTGGATTCAATACAGTTAAAAAAATAAAAATTCAGTGGAATATGGTACAGTTGTGTTCCCTAACTAAAGGTACTGAAGATGTACACTTGAGGGTACCACCCCAGTGTCCTTTTGGGTATGCCCAGTTTACATGCTTGGATGTCTTCTGTCAGTTGAGTAATTGAATTTATTATGTGTTTTATTGATTTATATATTCATTTGTTTACTGTACAAGCCAGTTATGTGTATCAATATTTCTGCAAATGTGTTTTTTTTTTTTTTTTTTTTTTACATACACAGACCAGCCTGTCTGGCACCAACAACCATACCATGTTCAAAGTCACTTAAATCACCTTTCTCCCCCATTCTGATGCTCGGTCTGCACTTCAGCAAGGTGTCTTGACCACCTCTACATGCCTAAATGCATTGTGTGGTGGCCATGTGGTTGGCTAATTAGCTATTTGTGTTAACAAGCAATTGAACAGGTGTACTTAATATGGTGGCCAGTGAGTGTATAACATGGTTGCGTTACGGTATTTTTGCACTGCATCTTCTTTGTAAAGTATGCTAGGAACTGTGGTGTAGCTCATGGCAAAATGTGCTAATATGAATAGAAAATTAAAATACTTTTGGATAGGATTGTTGGCCTGTGGGTCTTGTGTTTGACAGTTGGGGTCTGTCTGCTGCCAATGTTTAAGAAAGCTTCTCACCACTTCGTAAATCAAGGGGAGTATGGTATCCACCACAGTTCCTGCATCTCCACACATTTTCTATGAGATCCTCCTGCCAATACATGTTATTACTGTCCATTTTTTTTCTTTTTGTTTTTTGCTTAATTTGAACAACAGTTGCTCTTTAGATTATGTGAACATTTCATGTTGGACATAGAAGTAATTTGAAGTCATTTTTAGTTTATTGTTACGTAAACTTACATTAAACATTAAGAACATTTTTGCCCACTCCTGGAACATTACCATGTTGGGTTAGGGTTAGGGTAACACTGTAATTTCTTGATGCAGAATATACTTCACTGAACATTAGTTTTGAGACTTTAGGCCATATTTTAATTTCCTGAGATCTGAGGTAGTGTTTCAGTTAAATTACACAAGGCAGTTAAATAATGCCTAACTCAGGATAGAGTCCTGAGAAAGGAAAGAGGGGGGAGAAAGAGGAACAGCATGATAGAGAGATGACAGAAGAGAGGGAGAAGGATTCTGGGGAGTGAGTGAGAGAGAGAGAGAGAGAGAGAGAGAGAGAGAGAGAGATAAAGGAATGGAAGCTGAGCAGTGGGTGCATCCAGTCACTATGTGTGTGTGAGGCGGACCCTTTGCTCAGTCAGGAGTGAAGCATCTCTTGCCGGCTGGATGTGTGTGCTTTTGCTTTTTCTCGACATCAGTGGTCCTGGAGCTAAAGGCACTCTCTCTCTCGCACTGCTACTGGAATGTCTCCCATTGTGAAAAACCCGGACTGCTTCTCGCCCATGCTCTGCCACTGCAAAGTTGCCTGCCATGACAACACCCTGTCTCTGATGTTCGGATGTAAGGTACGCTTCTGCTCTCGGGGCAGCACTGGAACTCAGATGGCTCCAGCAACTTTTACCAGGCTTTGGAATGACTGTCAGTGCTAGCTACAGTTAGAGGGTGGATAGTGAGATTTGCTGTTGCGTAACGTGGGTTAGTGTATTCCTGGTCAAAGATTTCTTGGCTTTGACTTGTTCATGATCGGCTGTAGTACCATTAATTTTAACCTAGCATGAGAGTAGCCTAACTTGAATGTGTAATAGTAAGAAATGTGATACAAGTTTTTTCTGCTTCACTGTGCTGTATGTTACTATGTCAAAAGGTGATTCTTACTGTATCCTTCATGTACAGCCACTGTGGGTGGTATAGTAGGTGTGTAAAGGGGTGTGTTTTCCTGTCCTCACGTGTAGTTTGTCCAATTATGCGTGTTACACTAAGTCCAGTAGACACCTAGTCTGCACAGCAAGTATATTGCGATTAGTACATGTGTTACCTTCATACATGTTGGATTAAAACATGCATTGTTACCATCTCTTTGTTAGGTGATAGATATTTGATTTGAATCGAAGTGTTCTTTGACATATGTAGCTGCAGTGTGGCTAGCACGTGTGTATTTTAGCTTGTTTATTATGACCTTGAAGCAACAGCGTGGGAGGAACTCCAATGTGCAGTTTTTTCCCTCTACATAGATGCAACAGACCACTCAAAACGTGTTACATTTCAGAGTTTTATTGTTTAGTTTTGCACTAGTCACAAGGCTAATGTAGCTAACAAGCAGTGGAAGCTTAAAGCCGCTGTGCAAAATGATACCTAAATCATCAGACACTTGCCTCAGACCATGTTATCAAATAGACTTGCTTTTGTGGCTTTGGAAACTGTGTATTATATTATTATCTAAAAAAAAAAAAAAGGACAAAACTCAGGCTTTAAGTTCTTACATGGCCAAGGCCCACTGAGCTGAGAATAGCTTAGCCAGTTTGCACTGAATTCCTTGAAGCTACTGAAAAAGGCTGGGATTTTAAGGTATTGAATTGAGTTCTACAGCTACTGTGTTTAGTTACGTGATATTTATTTATCCATTTGTATAGAATTATTGTGTAATACAGTTCCAGGAACCACATAAGCATGTCTGTTTTAGGATATTTAACTTTAAGGTCTGAACTACATGTTTGATGATTTAGGCATGCAGTTTGCATAATGCTAATAGGTAAAATATAAACTTCCATTACTGGTAGCTACATTAGACTAATAGTTTCAATTTACACCATTTTCTCTTTATTCAATTGAAGTCGATCAGTCAAGACATATTAAGTGTTGAAAATGTTCTTGTTTAGTTTTGCGCTAGAGTTAAAAGTCTAATGTGGATAACTAGTAATAAAAGCCTAAAGCAGTCATGTAAAGTCCATGCCTTGATCAGACCTTTAGGGCTCAGCCCACAATTTGATTTACTATACTGGGTTCACAATTCAGTATCACAATATTTGGAGCAAAACCCAAAAGAAGGAAAAATGTAATTTCTTTACTTTTGTAAAAAAAAGTTATTTAGTTATTTGTTGCTTTAATTCTAGTTTACATTACCCACTTGCACAAGCTGTGCACAGCAAAACCCAGTTCTTTTATGTAAATTATTAAGAACTACCACAGTCAATCACAGTAAACATCATTTTAAAGACATGCCAGTATACCTGCCTATACCAGTCAGCTTTGCCAGCTGCCTCAAAATATTATGTAAAGCTTACACAGTGTTTCAACATGATTGGATGCTTCCACAGATTGTTTGCAGAGAGCGAGCATGGGTAGTGCTCTAAACTGTGCTACTCACATCATTGTCAGAGTCGATACACTACTTAATTACAGGAAATATAATCACCTTACTATAAAACTCACTTTGTACTTTGTTACCCTCGACACTAGTAAATGCACAACTTACCAATGACAATAAAGCTGGGAGGCAGGAGGAGTGCTGGAGTGAGTTGTTGATTGGTGCTGATCATTGGGAAATAGTGCAGTTGGATTAGATGGTGTTCTCCACAATGCATTATCACATCTCCACAGTGCATATTGTTACAGTTTTAAATTGCAATATCACTTTGTCACAGCGCTTGTTTGCACCCCGACCAGACATGTCTAAGCTGATTGTCTACATTTGGCATAAGATGGAAATTGTGTAAATTTAGATTTTTGGCCAACCCACTGCTTTAACTGAATTTATTCTGAACTAAAGATAGTCAATAGCCTAGCCTCAGCCTTTGCTATAAATCCCACTTCATCTTTGTGTAAATTGTCTATTTTAAATTGGCCTCTAATTAGAGGCAGAGTGGATAGCAAGACTGCTGGGATGGAACTAGCGATGTTTCCTTCTTCACGGTGTGCTGGAGCTGGAAGGGACTGGGATCTGCACCCTTAACAAGCCACCCTTAGTCTCACAGCCACACATTAGACCTCTGTATGCATGTGTGTATGAGACAGCTAAGTTTCTGTATGTATGAGGATTCATTTTCACTGTAGCCCTGACAAGTACATCTTAGATGCATAAACTAACCCAGAATAAAGCATGCGTTAATACAGAGATGTTTTGCAGGAAATGGACAAGCTTTAGCTTTTCCTGAGCTGCAGAAGAGTGCAGTTTAGCTCCAGGTTCTGCTGTGACCTCCACACTGTACAAGTCAATGCCCTTAACATCAGCTCAGAGACTTACACTGACCTCTTCACGCTACAGCCCATGAGCATATCGAGGTTCAGTACATGTTCAACTAACACTCAAAAATCAGGTTCAAAAAAGGCTCTTTGGAGCGATGCTATAGTAGAACCACTATTGGATTGCTGAATAACCTTTCAATTAATGGTTCTTTAAAGAACCTTTTTAGTAAATGACATGCGAAGTGCTAAGAACATTTTTAAAGCTCACAGTGTAAAACCGATATGCCATTTAAAGAGTTTTCTTAGAACTGCATGTTCAAGCCAAGAACCATTTATTGAGTTTTATTTTTGAGAGTGCAGTGGAATGTAGAACCTGCTGAAGTCAGCATCCTCTTGATAGCACTTTGTTTCTGCTCCGTGTTTTTCTCTGTGGCATGATTTCTTTTTCACTTGGACAGCTTCATTGGCTCCCTGGTCCTTGTATATATATTAGGAGGCTCAGGAAAAGGCGACATTTACATTGATGTTGAAAGTCATTGTTGCATGAAGAGCATGTTATGAAAGCTCTGGAGAGATCATGCTCAAACGTTCACAAAGAAAACCCCAAAGAACATTCTGTAGTCAGTATAGAGATGAACTCAGTATAGAGTATAGAGATTGATGTTAACTCAAATGTAATAAGCTTTCTCTTTCTCTAAATCCTCAGGTACTTACTCTTAGAAAAGAGTTTTGGGCTAACTCTTTTCTAAGCATTTGCATTTAGGTCCACTTACGTTGTTTCTGACCAGTTTCTGACAGCAGGACAACTGCTGGCTAGATATTTTTGATGGCATGCTATTCTTAATGCAGCAGTGACATTGAGGTGACATTGAAGGAATCCCATCAATGCAGCTGCTCATACCAGTGCAACACACACTACCATATCACTGTCATGTTGGTATCAGTCCTGTACTAAGAATAGTGCACCACCTAAATAAATATGCAGCAACAGATGAGCTAAAGTCAGTAATTATATAGTGCCCCTACTATATAATTGACATATTACAGTCATTTTGTTGTTGTTGGAAGAAAACCTTGTATGTCTAAAATGATACCTTGAAAAAATGAAAAAAACATTCTTAACATCTAATTGAAGTTTTTAAAGTAATTTTAGTGTTTCCATTGACTCATAAATCATGAAATGTTCACACATAAAAAAAAAAATTAATGAAAAGACAAAAATGGAAATACAAAGTTTTATTCCGGCACCTTGCTAGTAAAAGGTTGGATCCCCTTTTGCCCTCAGAACTGCCTTAATCTTTCATGGCACACTTTCAACAAGGTGTTGGAAACATTCCTCAGAGATTTTGGTTGGTTATTTGAGTTACTGTTGCTTTTCGATCATCTCTAACCAGTCTGCCCATTCTCCTCTGACCTCTCACATCAACAAGGCATTTCGTCCACACAACTGCCTCCTCTTTTTTGGACCGTTCTCTGTAAACCCTACAGATGGTTGTGTGTGAAAATCCCAGTAGATCAGCAGTTTTTGAAATACTCAGACCAGCCCGTCTGGCAGCAACATCCATGCCATGTTCAAAGTCACTTAAATCCTCTTTCTTCCCCGTTCTGATGCTCGGTTTGCACTTTAGCAAGTTGTCTTGACCACCTCTACATGCCTAAATGCATTGTGTTGCGCCCATGTGATTGGCTAATTAGCTATTTGTGTTAACAAGCAATTGAACCTAATAAAGTGGCCGGTTTGTGTATAGTTCCTTGTGTAAGTACAAGGAAAGTGTACTTAATAAACTGGCAACTCGGGGCGAGCTGTATGCATAGGCACAGATAGAAGCACAGACTTTAATAAATCATGTGAAATATGTAATCAATTACACATGTAATATCTCCAACATTTTGCCCCAATGCATATGCATGGGGAAGAGAAGTGCATTTTGCATTTTTCCATGCACATGACTTCACATATATAGGCTGGTGCATCAGTTTCACACATAACGTGGGGGCAGAATTTGTACAAATTGTGACTGAAACAGGTGCAAAAGGCTTTGTACATTCATCCCTCAGAGTACATCCTACTTAATTACATTTTCATTGTCATTAGTGGGTTTCCAACAGTCAAGGTTTACTGTATCCTTAAGAACAGTCTTCCCAGGACTTGAACTCACTTATTGAAAGCTTTGTACAATTGTTTTTACCCAGAGGGGTTCTGTAGATATTTATATATTTCCTTTGTAAGTTTCCGTTAACATTTGAGGTCAAGTTGAATGATTCTAAATCTGCTTAAAAATCCTTTGGATGTATTTACTTTGCCTTGTAAAGTAGAAATCTGTTGTAGTTATGGCTCCAGCTGCCCAGCCTTCAGTAGTTGTACCTTCAACTTAGCTTGCTGTAATACATTCATTTTGGGCCATGTGTGTGTTTTAATGTCTGTTTTGCCCGCTGACCCTTTGAGCTCACAGATTTCCCTGCCAAATGCTGAGGCAGCCAGAGGGGCGGAGCTTTAGAGGAACTTTTTTTTTTCCTGTTTGTGTAGATTCCAAAGGCACAGATATTTACTTGACTGGTCCTCAGTTTACTGATTAGCCCTCAAAATGTTTGTTCTGTGATTACAGCATGCATACTGCGTGATTCTATATGCTCATGTGTGCTCGTGTAAGTTGAGGATGTCCGTTTACCCTGTGGAGGATGAAGGCAGAAGAGGGCGGGCTCTGGACTGCCTTTCTTTAACCCTCTATCCATCTGTGAGCTGAGTGGAGTCACGCGTAATGATGAGGACGAGGATGATGATGACGAGTAGAGCGTATACTAAGCTGCAGAAAAGGGGTCAGTGCACACAATCGCATGGAGATTCCACACAATCCTACACAGAGCCTAGAGCCATGCCACCTCACATTGCCATCTCCTCTCAACTCAGAGAGAGAGAGAGAGAAGGAAGAGGAGGGGTGAAGGAATGCTTAAGAGCAGAAGAACACAGGGTGGAAACAGGACACATAAACACACAAACCAAATACTTATTCCTTAAGCTAACACGTCCCAGTCATTCACTTTAACAAGCTTCTTTGCTACTGAAGGCCAATTCATACATATATGCTGAGTCTACACTTGCATAATTTTACTGTGTTAAAGGGGATTCTCTACTGGAAATCCTAAAAAGGGCTGAACTTGGCTCAGTGTGACTTCTGGATAACAGTCAATAGTCTTGCCTAAAGTATAACTACAGTAAAACGTCTGGCGGAAATGTCAAACCCCACCACAGTGTTTTTCTCAGAAGCCATCTTGGCACATTTGGCCTTCTCTTGTCTAGGATTTCGTAATGTTGTTTCACAGATAAGGCTGCACAATACATCTCTGGCTTTTTGCATATGTTTTTTTTTTATGCAGACACGTTTACAGTTTAATAGTAATAACAAAAAATAGGAAATTTGGCTGAAAAAAACAGGAAAAATCTAACAGTAAATAAAAACAGTTTAAATAAAATAACTTGCTAAAAACGGCTTCTAAAACACAGAACTGTTGGTCTTCCACGGCACTGAATTCCAATATTTTTCTTTGTTCTTTCACACTGACATTGGTGCCGTTAGTGTGCTAGCAGAGACTTTTCTCTCTGCTTCTACTGTTTTGCTGTATTCTGCATGTTGAGCAGGATGTTGTGTTTATAGTAAAATCAGACCTGTAGTGGACAGGTTCTTGAGTGTTGTACCACCGCTTGATACTTGAGATTGTACATCGCTTGTGCAAGGTCTGCAGCAGAAACAAAAAAATAATTCCACGCAGCCAACGTTTTCACTGTGCTGCTGCTGCTTTACAGTGTCTGTGCTGACCAGTGACAGAGAGTGAAGTGTTTTAAATCACATTTAAGATTTTTGCTACCATTAAAATTATTTGTGAAGTCTTAAATGTTGACACTTCATTGCATAACCATTTAATTTTTGTTTTGTTGTTTTTCTCTTTCGGCCAAACACCAGAAGTGACCAACCACAGACAAATCACAGGCGTTCTTTGGTTGTCTGGATGAATGTAATCCTCAAGTCACAGACCGCATTGAAAATCTGGGTGTTTTTTTCAGTTAAATCTGAAAACAAATGACAGGGTTTTAGAATTTTGAAAGATTTTAAGCAAAAAATGTCATGACAAGTAAAATGAAGAATAAATATTCAGGATGCTGCAGTATTTTTAGGTCATTATTCACATTTTAGCAAATTTGTTACAATATTAAGACTTAAGTGTTTTTTAGTCTTATTACTTCAACTGGAGATCGTGGTCAGATGACTCCCAGGTGGATCTGATCCATCATACTACAAAAATATGCCATCATTAAAGCAAAAGGGGAACATATTAAATATATGTAAGAATTTCTGTGATTAATGCAAATATTTCAAAGATTTTGCTTTTCACTCAAAGCATTACACAGATCATATAATTTATAATGAAAAGTGTATTATTACCCCCCATCGACCCACCACCAATGGGAGGGGCAGTAGTAGGGGTTCGGTGCTTTGTGGATCAGGCAGTGTCTGAAGGCGTGAGCCTTGGCGTTCTGATCCTCGGGTGCTGAAACTGGCTTTTGGAACTTGGAATGTTACCTCACTGGTGGGGAAGGAGCCTGAGTTGGTGTGCGAGGTTGAGAGATACCGGCTACATATAGTCGGGCTCACCTCAACACACAGCTTGGGCTCTGGGTACAATCTCCTTGAGGGGGGCTGGACTTTATTCTTTTCTGGAGTTGCAGGTGTGGACTTTCTCATAGCCCCTCGACTCGGCGCCTGTATGTTGGGGTTTTCTCCGGTGGACGAGAGGGTAGCTTCCCTACGCCTTCGGGTTGGGGAACGGGTCCTGACTGTTGTCTGTGCTTACGCACCGAACAGCAATTCAGAGTACCCAGCCTTCTTGGAGTCCTTGGGAAGTGTGCTTGAAAGTGCTCCTCCTGGAGACTCTATTGTCCTACTGAGGGACTTCAACGCTCATGTGGGCAATGACAGTGAGACCTGAAGGCGTGTGATTGGGAGGAATGGCCTCTCTGATCTGAACCCGAGTGGTGTTCAGTTTTTGGACTTCTGTGCAAACCACAGTTTGTCCCTCACGAACACCATGTTTGAACACAAGGATGTCCATAAGTACATATGGTGCCAGGACACTCTAGGCCGCAGTTTAATGATTGACTTTGTAGTCGTGTCATCGGACTTGCGGCCATGTGTTTTGGACACTCGGGTAAAGACAGGAGCTGAGCTGTCAACCAATCACCACCTGGTGGTGAGTTGGATCAGGTGGTGAGGGAAGATGCTGGTGTCTGGACTCTCCCTTAGAGATAGGGTGAGAAGTTCGGTCATCCGGGAGGGACTCGAGAGGAGCCAGCTGAGGTGGTTCGGGCATCTGGTTAGATGCCTCGGGAGGTGTCACAGGCAAGTTCACCCGGGAGGAGACCCCGGGAAAGACCCAGGACACGCTGACGTGACTATATTGCCCAGCTGGCCTGGGAGCGCCTCGGAATCCCCCCAGGGAGCTAGTGGAAGTGGCTGGGGAAAGGGAGGTCTGGGCCTCATTGCTTAGGATGCTGCCCCCACGACCCGAACCCTAGAAAAGTGGAAGATAATGGATGGATGGATGGATGGATGGATGGATGGATGGATGGATGGATGGATGGATGGATGGATGGAAGTGTATTATTAATATTTACCATTATTACTAGTGATCTAAGACTTTTGTACCCCACTATAAATAGTTCAGGTTATAAGGAATGCAGGTCTTTAACAGGGGTGACAACAAGGGCTGCAGTATGTTGCACTGTATTTGTTTTATGATATTTTATTCATATCATGCAGAACTAACCGGAATACTGAACTGTTTTCTCAATTCACTCTTGTTTAGAAATGACAGTGACTCTTCACACTGTGTGAACATTTAATGATGAATAGACCAGTAAAATGGTCCAATGTGTATTGGAATAAAGTCTTGATGCATTAACTTGTATGCATTTATGTGGAAATTATGTGGACAATTTATTCAAATACATGTTTTTTCCAGTATATAGTGAGGATTGGTGACTTGGCGGTTTGCCTATGTGTGTGTGAATGGATTACAGTTGTGTTCATATGTGTGTTATCAGCAGTCTCACAGAGAGGAGAGTTGCCCTGAGGCTGTGTGGCTGTATCGAGGGCTTGCTCATAGAATGGCCATCAAGGAACTGTGAGTCACTCCATGCTGCTTTAGAGGCCAGCTGTTTGCACAAAACTCTCCACGTGTAGCAGAAGCTCAGTATTCCTTCAAGAGTGCACTACTGTTGACCTCTCACACTCTTGCACACACAGGTACAGTCATATGCATATGTGAAAATAAATTATTCGAATGATCCATACGCTATCCACAGAGAACAGTTATATATGGAAACTTTCTGCCGATTTTAGGACGCAATTTTTTTATCTGCTGAGTTCATCATATTGGTGAAAAACAAAATGTAAAATTTATAATGTGGAATAACTTTTGCACAGGCCACATTTTATATTTTATTTTTACCCAATATGTTAAATTCAGCTAATGAACAGAAATTGTGCATTTAAACATGGAGCAGTGTTCGATGTAGAAGAAGTGTATTTATTGTCATCTAGAAAATCAACAAAGCATGTAGTTTAATTTGAACATTTGTACCCAAACTGTACAAAGAAGTTCTTTTTGATACAATTTTATATCAGACATATATAAAATAATGTTCAGCGATATGGCAACACTCACAGTACAATCACAATACTTGAAGACAGTTTCACAATATGTATTGCAGTATCTAATTTTTCTGTGATTTGCAAAGAATTTGGAAGAGTCCAAATGCATCATGCAGTATTGTTTTATTAGATTCAGCCTAAAATCAGAATTGATAAAAAAAAAAAAGGTCATATTAGTCATGATTCATAATATTAAAAATGTGTTTTCCTTTAATCTTTGATCAAACGGTAGTTACTTTTACTTGCCTCTAAAACGTCTTTTGAACGCCAAGTATGTCACTGCAGCGGAAGTTGGAGAAAAAAGTAATAATAATATCATCATGTTTAGCCTCCCTCTCCCACCACCGTCCATGTATCATCACCTTCAACAAACACGTCATGGAACGAAAATGTGTTGTGCTTTAAAAAGCCTTTGTAAAACTGTAAGAGTAATGATTTTGTCCTTGTTTGTTTGTTTCTTTTTTTAATTGAGTGTTTGAATTCATAATGACTTAATGGAATGACATCCAATCAGCTACTCGTTCCTTTGCAGTTAGGCTGCACTAATTGTCCGTTACAGGTTCTCTATAATTGGTCTTAATCTGTCTGTTTTATGGTACATGCAGTTGTTTGGTCTTGTACAAGTACTGATGATACTCAAGTTGAAACTTTACAAGAGAAGGAAAAAACATTCTTAACCTGGAAATGAATGTGACGATATTTTTCCTCCAATTAATTTGGACCATTTCTTTCGTCCGTTCAGTATTATGCAGTATTATGCAAAGGATAGCTGCAGTTTTCAAATTATTTAAACAAATGAGAAATGACCCACAAATTAAAAATAAGAAGCATCTTCTAAGCCTAATCCTAAACCTAACCCTAATCTTAACCTTTGCCCTTTCCGTTTTAAAAAGCACTTTACATTGATTGGGCCATCTCATTGGTTCCTACATGATTAACCCTGTTGTTTTCTAGTTTGCCTGCAAAGTCATGTCATGTAAGAGAAACACACACACACACACACACACACACACACACACACACACACACACACACACACACACACACACACACACACACACACACACGTATATATATTTACAGTAGTTCAGGTTGTTCTGGCTCCAGCACGCTCTTCTTTCTCTTAACTAAGAGCACTCTGCCGCAAGGCTAAAGCCTTACTCTGCACTGTGCTCATTGAAAATGGCCTGCATATGCCACGGTTATGGGCTTATAATTGAATTTGTAGCGTCGTAGCGTCCGATTGCATTTCCTTCTCTGCAGTACACGAACAAATGTGTCTCCCTAATGAGTTGAAACCTGGAGTATAAATAGTCTCGTTCCCCTGCCTCCCCCCACCCCCCGAAGCCCTCATTAAGGATACTCATTTTCCTAAAACAAAAGGACATTTTAAACAGCTGTCATATGGGCTTTCCTTTCCCGCCGTGAGCGCTAATCACTCACGGATAACGTATACAGCAGCAGCGTGAGTGCCCTGTTTTACTATTTTGTTTAAATGTATTTGCATAATTACAATATAATTACACAGTTTACATTTACATTTACATTAGAATTACATTCTGCACTGACAGGTTTGCATCTGCTTTTTCAACTTCTATTTGTTTTGATGTTAAAAAAATGGCAGAAACATGCAAAATGTGAAGGAGGTTTCTATCAGCAAAACATTCATAGGCATAACAATAACTTTTCATTAGAAGTTTCTGTCACCTCTTCTACTTATAAGTAAAGATGTAGCACCAGTTGAGAGTTCAGAATCCACACTTTCTAGAGAAAGGCTCTGCTTGTTGCTGTGAATTACAAGTTAGACATAATGAAACAAAATACAAGAAGTCTTTTGAGTGTTTCCATTCAGCACTAATGGTGCTTTCATAGATGTGCAAGTTACCCACTAATACACCCCCATACCATGACAGACGCTGGCTTTGAAAATTTGTGCTAGTAATGATCTGGATGGTCCTATTTTTTCTTTGACCCAGAGAACACAATATCCATTATTTCCATAAACAGGGGTTGAAGGGCTGACTCAAACCACAGTGCACATTTCTGCATCGGTGCACTTTAGATGAGCTTGAGCACAGAGCTGTTGGCAGCATTTTTGGATGCTCTGATTGGTGAGCTCACTCACTTTATTGTGATTGGTCAACCTCCAGAGCTGGTCCACCCCCTATACATTAAGTCCCTGTCTTGCAGTCTGCAGACAAACCCTTCTCTCCTGAGCAGCTGTAAACACCAGCATGGCAATTGTTCCAATGGCATTGGTTCTGTCATATCAGTTTGAGCCAGAGTCTAATTCTGAAAATCAGGTCAGCATCTTCTCATCACAGCTACAAAACTGATCAAACTCTTCACAGCTTCCAGTAGTTGCTGTTCATTACGCTCGGGTGAACCAAACTTGCCAGTAGGCGGGCAATGGGGATTGTGTTTTGAGATTGCATCATAATGTAACAAAGGAAGAAGGCTGTAATTTTGATGAGCCATTTAAGGGAGCTTAGAAAAATGGTTTCTCTTCTGCTCTGTAACTTTGCAGACCATTTACATGAATAACGGAAAAGCTGAGATTTCTCCAGATTCCCAGAATCTTTTGATGATGTTACGTGCTTTAGAGGGTGAAATACCTGCAGTCCTTGCGATCCCTGGCTGAAGAACATTATTTTGAAACTTGTGGGGCAGTCGTGGGCTGGAGGTTAGGGATCCAGCCTCATGACCGGAAGGTCGCCGGTTCGATCTCCAGAGCCGACAGCACATGACTGAGGTGTCCTTGAGCAAGACACCTAACCCCCAACTGCTCCCTGGGCGTTGTGGATTGGGCTGCCCACCGCTCCGGGCAAGTGTGCTCACTTCCCCCTAGTGTGTGTGTGCTCACTAGTGTGTATGTGGTGTTTCACTTCACGGATGGGTTAAATGCGGAGTTTAAATTTCCCCATTGTGGGACTAATAAGGGACACTTAATCTGAATCTTAAGATTTAGCTGGTAAAGAATTTTTGGATTTTTGGCACCTTTCTTGAATTCTCATGTTATTTTCAAGCTTGATTGCATCACCTGTTTAAGATGTTTTTGAATATTTAACACTATTTCTAGTCTTAGATTGTCTCTGTCCCAACTCAGTTTTGGAATGTATTGAAGGCCTCAATTTCAAAATGGACATATATTTACAAAAACACTGACGTGGATAAGATAAAACATTAAATATTTGCTACTTTGTATTGCTTTTGTTTAAATACAGGTCAAAATATAGTATAAATGGAAATGGTATCAATGTAAATTGTGTTGAACTTAGTTTGTTGTGACAAAAAAAACAAAAGTGTAGTACATGCTGTACATGGCAACTAAACATTATTCTGATTCTGATGTTTGGTTTTGCACATATGTTTGTGTTGTATGTGTGAGTGGGTTTGAGTCTGTCATAATTGTAAATAGTAGCATCTGTGGCAAGGACACCCAACAGTGAGTCATATTAGAGTAGAAACCCCCACCTTTTCTCTGTGTCTGTTTTCAGAATCTCACTCTGTTCCTGCATCTAATTCAATGCCTGTATTTGTCTTTCTGTAGCATGCACAAGTGTAGATGGAGAAAGAGTAAAGGGGATTTATCAACATATCAGCATAATTCAGTCATTGAGAAGTCATTCAGAGTGGTTTGGTGCGAATGGCAGATGCCGACTCAGACTCCTTTACAGTGGTGATGATAGGAAAGGTTTGTGTTGTCTACAATGTAAATATAGCCATTAAACCAGTAAACCTACCCATGCCTTCTGAGTCTATATATGTAATGTTAAAATAGTGGTAAATCTGAAAATAAGTTTTCTTTGGGTATTAATCTGCATTACACCATGCATGTAACCTTCCATCAAGAATACATTTTACAACCTTGCATCAGAACTATTGTAAACCAGGCATCAGGCTTTAGTAATTTTCTGCCATGAGGCACTGAACATTTTGGAAGTCAGGTTCCTATCACTGCCATTGTGAACATTCCTGACTTGGTAAGTTTCTCTAGAATGGAGCATTTCACATCAGACAACTGTGAATGACTATGTTTACATTTTAACCATTAACTGTGTAGAAATTTTTAAAAAGCTACGGAATTCCCCTTTTTAATGCAACAGCTTGATTATGAATGCAAGCTACAGGACACCAGTTGCATGATGTGTTTCCATAATGCTAAATCATAATTGTATGCATTTTTTAAATTTTCTGCTCATTTAATCCCAAGACTCTGGATATGAGTAGGGAATGTATCTGACTGTTAACACACTCCGCTACAAGCACTGGACTACAAGTGGAACTGAAGACTGTAAGACTGTGTGTCTGATGAGAGGGTAGTAGAAAATTGATTAAGCTGAAATCCACTGCAACCTGCCTGTGGAAGACTTTAATCCAGTAATATGCTTCATAGAGGTCTCTAAGAGATACCTTTTATCTCCCTTCTGTGCTCCTTAGAAACTTTAACTCCTTAAACTCTCAGCTATTGTTCATTTATTGTTTTCTATTATGGCTTATTGTCCACTAACTACTATGCATTATTCAGTATTTGAGTACTTGAGGTGTCAAGCCTTCAAGAAATCAAGAAGGATGATACAAACAGGCACTTGTGGCTTCTTTGCTCACTGTTAAAACTGATTTTGTACAGCTACTAACATTACAAATTGTATGGAAAGGAGACGCTTTTTACCTGTCATATACTGAGAGGTCGAAAATGATTAAAAAACCCAATCTTCCCCCAACTAAGCTGCAAAACAGTCCGTTTTTAAATTCACTCTTTTATGATGTTATGAAATCAAGGCATGTAGCTGACATAGATCTGAGATCTAATATGATTCCTGAATAAGCAATTCTTTGATCATAATATCAGTATTATATTCTTTCTTTTTCCTGTTTTCCTTGCACTTTATCCTTTTATCCTTCTTAACTTTTTGCGAAGAGAGATCAGGTACATGTTGAAAATGTTTAGGTAACCATTACCTGAATACGGTCACAGTAATACCTCCTCTGAAGGGAACTGTGAAAGAGAGTCTGATTCAGAGAGCGAGAGCTGTGCTTAGTTCAATAAAGGAGCATTATTCAGAGGAGGGCACAATAGAGACTTTAAATAGGGGAGATCCCACTGTACAACTTGCCTCTTATTGAAAACCCCTTAGACTTTACACCTCCACCAGTAATTACTCTCTATTCACCCCATTCAGCTCTGCACTCATATACATATAATAACTGCAGTCTAATGTTCTGTTCATGTGTAAAATAACACACAGCAGGTCTCTTTTGAATGAGGTATTCTAGGCTTTTATTATATTTGACCATGATCTGACTCTGTTGCATGCTTGATTAGTAGGTTAGAGCAGAATGGGCTTTTATGAATGACCATACAAAAGTAGATTCAGTGTGCCTTTTGATTTTGTTGTCACAATTAGATTTTTTGTTTCCTTCTTTGCTTGTTGTAATACAACACTGATTCACAAAGAATTGGCTTTATTTAATAAAATATTTAGCCAGAAAATATACTAGTTAATATTTGTGTCCTGCTGTTATGTGTAGTTGCATGCAAAGTTTGAATACTCCTGGA